>NC_133576.1:99484855-99788857 GCF_964106895.1 Numenius arquata
GGCCTACAGGAGAGATCTGAGGGACTCTTTATGAGGGAGTGTAGGGATGAGATGAGGGGTAATGTTTTTAAATTGGAAGAGGGAAGATTAAGATTAGATATGAGGAAGAAATTCTTTACTGTGAGGGTGGTGAGACACTGGACAGGTTGCCCAGAGAAATTGTGGATGCCCCGTCCCTGGAAACATTCAAGTCAGGTTGAATGGGACTCTGAGCAATGTGATCTAGCTGAAGATGTCCCTGCTTATTGGAGGGGGGTTGGACTAGATGACCTTTAAAGTTCGCTTCCAACCCAAGCTATTCTATGATTCCACACCCAGTCTATCTTTGAAAGAAAGTTTGAATATTGTGCTGTAAATATAAGAGTAAGACATCTAACAATGAAGAGAAAATTCTGAATTTACTGAATTGCTGTCCATTTTAAAACTAGTACCCATTCACTGTATGAAGTGTCTGCAATAAAAATAATTTAATAGAATGATTATAACTGCTGTATTATTGTGCTCAAAAGGGATAAAATTATGATTTAGCAGGCAGTTTTAACTTCTGAGAGTTTGGGTTTTCAATCTCAAGATTGCTCTTTTGTTACAGTTTGTTTTGTTTAATACTTCTAATTCTGCTTTTCAGCTGGTACGCTTTCTAGCAAATGCCATTACAGATTGAAATCACCTTTTTCCCTATTACTTTTAAATTACAAGAGTTGTTTGCTGTTCCTTCCTTATTTCCTCATGCCCTTGTATTCCTGTTGTCCCAAAGTATTACTTTTCCTTGTTTTCTGATTGCCAAAGACTTGAAGTTAATAGATTCAGTAGTTTTTTCTACTGGTAACAAAAATATCGTTAAAATAGCAAGAGTAATATTTTTTCTCAAAGCCACATTACTTCACATGAACAAAATTAATATTTACCTTTATTTTTCACAGTTAAAGGAGTACTATTGATATTTATGTGACTCAGTGTTTAGTTTAATGGCAATCACCATCACTAACGCTAAGGAAAACTGCTTTTGTTAATTAAGGAACACATTGAAAAGTTCTAGGTAGACTTTGGAAGGATTCTCAGAATTCCCAAATGCCACCCCAACAATGTATTTGAAATCTTTTCTCTCATTGAATAATACCTCAGTTTATATTTAACTTCACATAGTTTTTGAAGGCTTTTGGGAGACTTAACTTGGAAAAAATCAGAAAACAATTTATAGTGATGTGACCAGAAATTTTACACCTATTGAGCTTGAGAAAATGGGAAAGTTTACTCTAACATTGTTATTTTTTGTTTAAAGTCCTAGGGATAGTCCAAAGACTGATTATTCTTGTTCGGTGGATGTTGTTGTTTGTTTTTTCTAGTTGCTTTTTCCTTAAAGAGATCACTTATTTTTTCAAATACAGGAAATATCTAGAAATATCTTTCTGAAAAAGGATATTCTCCAAACAACTATTTTTTACTAGAAGAGAATTTTTTTTCCTAGGTGTAATCTGTAAACCATATTTTAAATTACAGCAAAAATATTCTTTCATGTATGTGCAATAAAAAGTGGTGCATCATTTCCTTCTATATTTGCAAAAGCCTCTCACTAATACAGATGATAGAACTGTTACACTAAGTAAAAATAAGTATCTGTTGTTTAATTTCATTTTACATTTGCTTATTTTTATATAACCTTCATCCCCATTAAGAAAGCAATAAGTTGTATGCCTGTAATGTAACAGCTTATGCAAACACAGCATTTTGCATTCAGATCTATCATACAAACAGCTGTGAATATTTATATTGGTGTTAATTAAGTCTGTGATGGTATTAATTTAGATAAGGAAAGCTGGCTAAATCCCAAAGTGCTATGGGATTTTTAACATGTGCCTGAAAAAAATGATCAGAAACTTGCAAATGAAAATGTGGTGTAAGATCTCACTCTAAAGATAGTACCTTCATGACGTCCAGCTGCTGAACCCTCGTTACCAGTAGTTTGCAATATCATCGTGGCTATCAGCTAATAGGATATGAAGCAAAAACCTTTTGTTCAGAGAGATTAAGATGAACTACTAAGTCAAACTGACACTCCAAACAAGGAACCAGCTAGCACAACCTCACCACAAAGTGCAATAGAGAGGTAAATAACCTCATGCTTTAACAGATTAAATCAAAGAATCTGATAGGGAGTGGGAGGAGGTGTTCAGAGTTTTTTCATTTATTGAGGGTGCACTCAATCCCACTGTCCATGTCTCCGACATAAATGTTAAACAGCACTGGTCCCAGTACTGACCGCTGAAGTATTTTAGCTTTTCTGTTCCAACTTTGGTGTCCAATTTCCATTTAATGTAACAAGAAACTAGAGACACACTCAGTCTTAAGATTACTTCCTTTTAATTTCCCTCCTCCTTTCTAGGCGCGGAAATCTTCCAATGTAAATAAGCTTATGTGAGTTTTACACAAAGTGGAGCATTTTCACATATTTGGCTGCCTGCATGTATGTTACCCTACTAAACACTGTAGGAACAGATTGTGCAAGGAAGGTTCTGTGTTCTAGCCACTGAGTTGCACAGTAACAAGACTTATACACTGATTATCTCCCAAAAGCTTCTGTCTGACCAATGCTGATAAGGTGCATCCCTTTCTGGAGAGTATACAGGTCTGGATTGCATCTTGCTCCAATTAGTTCTGTCTTTTTTCAGATCCTTGGCTCAGATTCCAGCCAGGATGTGGACCTTTTGTCTTTCCTTACAATTTTGACTCTGGCTCCAGACTCACTGAGAATATCTGCACTACTGTGGCAGAAAGGCGGGAGGTGAGCTCAGACGCTGGACACTTTCCCACTTTGAGCACTCTGCTCAATTATTAATCTGCTTTCAAGAGAGGGAGGGGGCAGCCCTTAAGCAGTATGAATGTGAGCCAGTTCACGCCACTTGGCTTTGAGGCATGGTTAGATTCGAAGTCCCCTTTATTTGTCAGGAGCAGTGTAACTGTCAGGGTAGCCACTGACTTCTCAGGTTATCAAATTCTGTTTGCACTGGCTGTAACATTACCTGATCCACTTGTTCTGCTTATTCTGGTCTCTAACAGGGGGCATGGCCCCCTCTTCTCTGAGCTCTTTTGGAAATGATGCACTGCGGAGGGAGTAGCGACAGCTGAGTTACGATGTTTCAACTGTGAAAGTATTTCTGCCTTTCCTTTCACCTTTTTGAAAGGGAAAGTTAGGGGAAACACACACACACACCACCCCCACCCCAAGAGATTATGCAGATTCTTGTGCTCCATTGAAGTAATTGTAACAGAATACACTAGATTTCATACTATATATCCAGGACTAGAGTGTAGGGGAAAAAAATGTCTAAATTAGCGAAAAGTTGCATAGAAGTCTTGCATTTCAGTCCTCAGACTAATATCAGAACAACTCTCTTTTTCTTCAGCAACATATCAGGCATAAATGAATAAATGTAATCTGAAATCAGTAGAGTATCACCAATATAGTATCTTAGAGTATCATCAATATAAGTATGGCAATACTTCAGTACATTTAAGCACTAGTAGGAGGACAGATCTGTTCCAGTCATTAGTGATCTAAATTCTTTGTCAGTGATTTACTGTATGAGTCCCAACAATACAGGTGTTACTCCAGAGAAATGAATTAATTTTTACCAAGTTAAATACTGCATTTTTACTATGATGTATATATACAGCTTTTTTCTTTTTTTTAATAAATAATAAATTTTAACCTTTTTTTTTTTTAGCCTGTCATTGTCAAATGAATGACAAAAATGATATTCAAAGAACGCCTTTTCAAAATAGTTAGATATGTATTCAGCCTGCTGACTTCAACTATTAAGCATGTTAGTTTAAATAGGAAAAAGCACATTTTTTCTGGGTCTTTTTTGATGGTTAAACTGACAATGAAGGTGTGGAGTTGAAAGGAAAACAGATTTCAAGAGATATAGGAATGTTATCCAAAAGCTTCATTCCATATATGCATATATGCATTGAAACTTATAATAAAAAAAAAAAAAAATGGGACAAGTATTAGAATTTTGTATTTAGGAAGCAGCAAGGAAAAGATCCTTGTATTACTTACATGCAGGTGAATCATAAGTATTTACATGAAATTAGTTGATTCAGAGCAGCATAAAAACCCAAAACAGGTTCTTCATCCTTTCTCACTGATTGCACACAGCAAATAATGAAAAATGATGCTTATATAACACATTCATCCTTCTAGGATAGCAGTTCCCAGGTCAACCTTTGGTTGCCACGGTTGCTCCTTTTCCTTCAGGAGAACAACACACTTGATTTAAGCATTACTAAAGAAAGGAGGTCAGAAGCCAAGGGGAAGAAGAGGCCATTCAACCACAATGCTCCACTGTGTAGAAACCAGCCCTCAGCTGGGAGTTCAGGGAGTTGCAAGATACTATTCTTCCCTTTCTTCCTTTAGCACAGAAACAACTAAACCCCTTGGCTGATCAGGCATCTTCATAGAACCTGGGGAAAAAGAGATCTCATTGTTAGCTGTGTCAGTGAGGCTTTTACCTTAAATAAAAAATGCATTAATTTTAATCTCCCCTTTACCCACCATCAAAATGTCTTGTACAACATCATCAGCCTTCTAAGCATTCTGGATGAATCCAGTGCTTCTGCAGATAATATAGGATGGTGAATGTCTGAGAGTCCATGGCTAAAATCTCTGAAATTATAGTTTGCCCATTCACAATAAACTTGGTTTAGAATTATGTAATGTTTGTACTATGTCTTCATTGTTCCCCACCATTTTTTATTGGCAATCCTTTCAATCCTGTGTATCCATTCAGGATTCATATAGTTATATAGGAAAGTAAAAGGAGTTATTAATATTTATATCACACCTAAGCACATTATTCTGGAGGTCAAAAGAATGCAATATTTGGCATCACAGTGCAATTGAGATGTGCTACAGAACACCTGGGAGTGCTTGACTGCTAAAACAAATTATACAGCCACTCTTCTTACACTCTTTTTTGTTATTATATCAGATAAATTCTCAAAGAATATATACTAAAACACACACCTTGAAACAGCTGGTCAAAAAGTTTTCCTCCAAAAAGGAATAGGAATATATCATAACTAATTTGTTGTATTAGTATTTATGGATTTCTTGGAGATAATATTAAGTTTCCTGTTGAAAATGGACAATGAAAATACAGATTACCTTATTTAAAAGAGCATTTCTAACTCTCTTATAAATGTCCTGGCTACAAAGTTTATCATTAGTCTGAATAATTTTCTTTAGGAAATGTTAGGTTGAAAGGGAAGTGTGAAACATTTTCTATAGAAAAAGAATAGGTTGGAAGTGACCTCAAGAGGCCACCTCCTCCAAAGAAGAGCTAATCCTGATGCTTTTTGCTGTAAACAGGTTTAATCAGATCAGATTGCTCAGGGTCTTGTCCAGTCAAGTTCTGAACACCTCCAAGTATGGCAATCCCACAGTCTGTCCATGTTGTTGCTGTCCTACTTCCATCGCTCCTTTTGAAGCTGTCCATATAAATGAAAAAATGTTTGTGACACCAGAAACGAAGAACTTTTTGTAACCCGGAGCCTCCAGTACTAACTGCCATGTAGCAAACCTCTGTTCAGTCTTTAATATTAAATGGGCAGCTAAGAATCTTGCTTTAAGACTCTCAGAGTATAGCAATATTGCTGAATAAAATAGAGAGAGACGAGCTCATGCACTTGATCAAGACATAATCACCCACAATGCTTAATTGTTAGCTGCCTCCTTGGCTCTCTTTTGGACTGCTTCAATTGGCTCTCGCCAATCAGTTGGTGCTCTTGTGGCCTCTTGAACAGGACTGATCACTGGCCCTCTTTCATCAAAAAGAATCGATGCAGCCTCAGAAGCTAGGTGATTAGGCAGTATATACTCAATCTTTCAGGCTTCTTATGCAAATTCCATATGTTACTAGATCTATTCTCTGTGCTCTTTGAGTCAGTATAGCCCACATAGAATTCTTCTCAACCCCACTATTTTTCGTGCATGTTATATTTTGCAATTACGATTTTCCTTATTACAATATTTTGATTACTTATAAATGCTAACAAACTTATGACATACATATATATGGTACATTAAGATCTACATAAAGCTGAGATACTTCCACCTACCCACTTAGTTACTCTCACAGCCATTCATAGTTAATGGCTGATTCATATCAAGTATCTGACTTAAGCGGGCAGGAGTGAGTTTAAGAGATCTGAATTCTCAGGAGCAGATTGCTTTCCAACTTAAACATGTAAAGGAGGTACCTGAAGTTAGAAAACTGAAGAAACCTGAAGTTGTGAAAACTAAACTATGTATGAAAAAGGAAAAAACAAAACAAAACAAAACAAAAAAAAAACCCAAAACAACCAAAACCAAAAAAGCCCAAACAAACAAAGAAAAAGTTCCCCCCCAAATCAAAAACTTTCTGATAGACAGACTCTATATGATTAGGCACAGTTCCTTTCAAGGAAGCATTTCTGTAATGGTTAACAGTCACAGAAAAGTCTTAGTGTAACTTTACATATAGAACAGCTGGTACACCCACACAAAAACTTTAAAGAGCTTTGTCAGTCAGAAAATGTAAATACTTCAGTTAAAAAAAGTTCAGCATACTCACTTTTCTTTCTTTTATAAACATTTCAGCTAATTTCTTACAGCTTTAAAAGCCTCATTTTATCCCCAGAGCACCCTTGAGTTAGAAATCTTTATATAGGTTTAGTAGTTGTGGCAGAATGCCATTTGCACTAAGTGATCAGTGAGAAGTTGTCAACTGCATCTGATGTCATAAACCAAGAAATGTCCTAGAAACTGCTGATCTGTTTGGGCTTAGTGCAGAACCTCTGATTGAATGAGTAAATAAATAGTTCCATTTGTTTCAACTAAAAACATATACTTAATTTGTGGCAAAATATTCTCCTAAAAAGGTTGCTAACTAATCCACAAAGGAATGTCCTATCAGTGTTCAAACTGAAAAGAATATGAGAAAAAAATACTAGATTGTGCATGTAAAAATTGCTGGCCTGTATTTTCATGTCATTTAGCAGCTATCTGAAATTCCTTTGGATAAGGCTCTCAAATTTCAAGCGACTAATTTCCAGATATGTTACATCAGATCATTCAAGACCTTAATTAAGACACAGAATTTCCATTAATAAAGACTTCAAAAATCTCTGTGGTAGGACCTATCTAAAGAGTTTTTAGGATACAATGAAGAGATTTCCCCACACCCCATATGATCTATGAATCTAACTTTATGGTCAAACAAAGATCTTTCTTCCATTTCCAAGTAAAAAGTGTAATTCTGGGTGAAAGAATTCTGTTAGGGAAAAGAAGGGAAAAGACTATCAGCCTCTGAACAAGCTTCTGAGGCGAAACATACAAAACTCAGAAAACCTAGTTTCAATCACTAGGAACACCCAAACCCTGAATTTCTTAGTTATATCAGCAGAGGCTCCCAGCACTGTCAAGATTAGGGTTTTTTCCTATGGTTCCCTCAGGATGAAGAACCGTAGGGATACTATAAGCATATCAAGTTTCATAGTTTAAAGATCTAAAATATTTTAACATGTAAGAGTGACAGATTTATGATTCTATTCATATGCATTTACATATCTTGCATCATTGCATATCAAAACAATGTATTTCCTAAACACTATGTCCTAAAAAAAAAACCTACTCAGAATGCTTGATTATCTTTTCTGTTCTAGGTGTGAGAAAGTCTTGCTTTGCAACTTACTAGCCATGAGTTTGCAGGCAAATATGTTTTTTTCAGTAAAAATAACCAGAAAAACATGGACATTCATACCGCCAGGTTGCTATAAAATGGATTAAGTTAACATCAAAAAGGCCTTGGTAAAATAATTTCTGAACATTGGAGTAGGAAGGATTTAAAGAAAAGGGGAATTGGGATGAAAAGGAAATACTGAATCCAACTGAAATGCATCACTTCTTCAGAACTTAATCATTAAAATAGCCTATATTTTTAATAACACTGCAGCAAATTTAAAACTGAAAAATGTCTTATTAGATGTTTTTATACTTCATTGTTTAATTTTCACTTATAAAATTGTCTCCAATCATACTGTATAAAATCAGAAGTATTATATTGATTTATTTCACTCAAGCCAGTGAAATTGGCAGTATTCCAAGACATAATCAGAAGAAGAAAGGTATTTGTTGACATTTATGAATATTTAGCAGTAATGTCAGGTAGACATTAATGACTTTGTAAAGCTTCTAACGTCATTCAAGCATGAATAGTGAAGGCTGGATTTTGACTGGTCTATTTGTTTGAGCAGAGATATAGCAAAGTTATTTAGTATCAGCAAATCCTGCACAATGTGGTGACTTGTAAATGAATATCAAAATTAACTGCAGATGTTGCATGCAATAATCAGAATGTTCTCCACACTCTAATGTTTATGTAAGCAATTGTGGCAATTAAAACAGCTTGCACGTCACAATATCTACTGAGTGTGACTTTTGGAGAGAGAAGGCAATATTGTGGTTAATGCATTGATCTTCAACCCAAGGGTTTCCTAGCTTTTTGTCAGTTTTGCCACAAACACCCTGTCTGACCTTCAAAAAGTTTCTTAGGTTGGAATCCAGAAAGCAACACAGTAATTCTGTTGTGGAAATTAAACAAACAAGCAAATAAATAAATAAAAATCTTTAGAAACTCTAATTTAAAGTTAACCACCAATATTCCCCAAGTATCTAAGCTCTGCTTCTAAATATGTCCGGAATTTCTTTCCCCATTGCAGGTCTCAGCAGCTCAGCCATCATTTTATCTTGTCTATCCGATCAAGATTCATGGAGTGGATGTGGGTTAAGTAGACTCTTCTGAAAGTCAGTAGACAGCATCTAAAATCTTTGATGGATTCAGCCTTTAATTTCTCAGTGTTTCACTACCTCAGCTTCAAATCAGATTAACAATGTTATATTTTTCTGTGTTTGTATATAGACCACATTGTAAATTCTTAGAGACTATCCATTACATGTGTTCACATGGCATTCTACCTCTTACTCTGTTATGCCTCACTTTCTCTTATTGGATTTTTTCCTTCTGTATAAACATTTAAATATCAATTTGGGACAGAAGTTAGTTTCAAAGCCTCGTTTCTCCAAGGCCACACATGGTAAACATGGGAATGCTCTCTGATACGGTTTTTCTGAAGGTACTGAAGGTACCAAAGCTTCCATGTGAAATAGAACTCTGAATTGTTATGGCCCAGGACATAGGCAGTTGGGAATATATTCATAAAAGGAAATGAAAGACTTGTTGGGTTTGTTTGTTTGGTTGGTTGGTTTTTAATCATTAGAATCATTAGAAAATCATTAGAAAAATATATAGTGATTTCAAAGACTTAGTCAACATCTGTATTCAATGCTAAATGTTGGATTTACATTTGGTCTAACACATCCCAGACATTTATGTAAATTTACCTGATAAAATGTTCTGCACGCTGAATTTTGTGGTCTAATAAACCGAAATGTTTTATAAAATTCTCACAATCAGTAACTCTTTCAGAGAATCAAAAACTGAGAGCATAATAACAGAAAATCAAATACATACCAAATCTGACTGAGAAGTGATGAAATCTGGGGAATTATTTTCCTGAGACTTGACTCTCCTTTGCGAAAATAGTTTTAAACAAACAGTTAAAACTTTTGAAGGCAGAAAGATGATGGAGTTTCGATTCCCACGTCCTGTGGTCATTTCCATTAATGATTAAATTATTACCTAGCTTGAATATACTTAAATATTCAAAAATGGCAGGCACATTTAGATAATATCATGGAAGTTGTAGCAAACACCATATAGTGAAATTTGCTGTAGTTGCAGTTAATGGGGCTTTAAAGCAGGTTTCAACCAAAAGCAAACATGCTGCATATCTGTATCCTCCCTGCCATCAATTTTGCATTTACATACACAGATTACATTTGCATATCTTGACAACATACATTTTAACTAAATTTGATTCCACAGGAGTGTTTACAACAATGGAACATGAACATTTAAAATTCCAAGTTATCTCTGAATTACTGATTTCAGGAGGACCATGAGGGTTTTGTGCATTACTCAACTTTATGTAAAATGGCCAACTAATGACAATGTTTAATTCTGAACTCTATGTTCTATTGGATTTATAGAGCTCTCTCAGTTCTGAGACAGAAGCACAGATATGACTTTGTAAAAAATTTATACAACATAACATTTTATCATTTTGTTAATTTCTTCAGGATAATATAGACATCTTTACACAGGCTGCAGTACTTCAAAATCTTAGACTATTTTTGGTTTAGTAATTTTAGAAGGCATTATGCTTTTATGAAATATATTTGTAACCTGATATCCAAAAATGATATCATCAGTCAATTTAAACATAATATCAAAATGGTGTCTCTAAAATGACTTGTCTGAAATATTAAAGCACAGAAATGTTAACAGTAACATTCATTCTTTCCTTTGTGATCTCCTCTGGACTACCTAATTTGCAAGGAACCACACAATCTGGATTGGCCTTTGAAAAAGAATGCAAGAGCCAGATTGTTGGTTTTTGTGGTAAGGAAGAAGACATCTATTATTATTCATATTGGAAGAATAAATGATACCATCAGATTCTCACTGATGTGAACTCAGACTGATTATGCCTAGGATATAAAAAGAAGACTTGCAGGGAAATGGAATTTCAGCAAATTACATTATTTCTGCAAGAGAGGAGAAAAATGTGGTAAGATCTTTGGGGACTGACATGTACCTCAGGGACTGGTACAAGCAGGAGCATTTCAGGATATTTAATATTTAGACATAGAGAGATTAGTCTTCTCAAATAACAGACTCTGCTTACATAACTCAACAAATAACATTTTAGGATTTATGCTGACTTGATCAACAATGAAATTTTAACCCAGGAAGCAGTCAGTGGAGTCCTGTAAAGTCTGATAAACATGGAAACATGGCAACCAGACATACAAGAATGGGGGAAAGTAAAAACTGGGTATTTTTTCTGCATAGTTAAGAAACAGAATCTCTTGAGGCAGAAATCACTGTGGAGAGGTATATTTAGGAACTATACTAATGGGGTCTTCCTCTAGTCCCCAATATCCAAACTTAGATTGCAGCAGTGACTTCTGAAAGAGTAAGAAAGAAAAAAGCAAGAAGAGGAAGTACGTTATGATAGAAGACTTTAAGTTTTTGATGTTAATTTGAAAAAAAAGTGTCCCAATAGACATCAGTAAGTCTTAAATAATCTTGAATGCACAAGTTGACAAGTGTATGTACAAAATAGTCTATGTATTGAAAATGTGCTGGTGCTACTTCAGAGTTATTTTAGCTAAGCAGCAGGGAGGAGCAGTACGGGGGCTAATTGTAAAAAAATAAGCTTATATCAAGTAATCATGAGCTGATTCAGTTAATTTTAAATTGCAAGACAAAGAAAAATGAATACATGACTAAAGTCTGAGGTTTTAGAAGAGCAAACTTTGAGAAACCAAGAAATTAGTTACTAGGGTTGACTGAACCGAAGAGCTCAAAGATTTGAAGATAATGGAAGCATGGAATTATTTTAAGTCAAGAGTGCAAACACCATTTGAAGCTTGCATTGCAAGCAAGAGGAGAAAAAAATCTTATCAGGAAAGGGCTACAGACCTCTCTGGAGGAAGAAACACCTCAAATTGGATATTAAGAGTAAATAAAGAACCTAAAAGGAATAGAAAAAGGGATTGATCAGCAAGGAGAGCTATGTCTCAGAGGTCAAAAAGGGCAAAAATAAAATGAGAATGGACAAAAGCCTAGTTGAGGTGAAGCTTGGAAAGAAAATTAAAACAAGTAATAAAAGTTCTTCAGCCACATATATAAAAAAGAGTAAGAAAAGAGAAACCAGACAGCCACACATTAAAATACTGAGAAAGGAGCTAATCTAAATATGTCAGCAGCATCAAATACTGTCCCTTATTTTTCAAAAAAGATGGTAAGGAATATGACAGCAAGTACTGATCAGTCAGCAAGAACGCAAGAAATGTAAATTACCATATCCAATGTAGAAACAAAGCTTGAAGTGCTTACACTGACCAGGTGAGGTTTGCCATAAGAACTGAACCCCAAATATGAAAAGAATGTGTAGATAAAATTGAAAAATGAGTTGCAAGTAATTTCAGCTGACTTGAATACAGTAAATACTTGTAAAAGACTTTTGATACCTGTAGTGCAGAATGACAGTTAACAAGAAAATGGATGGTAAGCGACTATGAAACAGATGAAATAATAACTTGTGAATCATAAGAAGTGTGCAGGAAGTCACTGGAAAAATGAAATGTGATATAAAAGCAGCATCTTTCCAAAGGCCAAGATTCTTATATTGTGGTATAATTACACTTTCTAGTTCCCAGTTTCTTAATTTAAGGATATTTTGTAGATCTACCTTAAGAAGATCTGTAGATCTGCACAAAGAACATGGTTGTTTAGAAAAAAAATGTAACTGCTATAAGCAGGTTTGTCAACCTTTTATGGTTTTTGAGTTCATTATAGAGCAAAGTTTAGCTGCAGCCATATGTAACATTTTTATGAAGGAATGAGGTACAATATACAAAGTATTTCACATAAGCGAGGCAGTATGTTAGATCTTGGATTCTGAGAGTTGTCTTTGTTGTTACTGTCATTTAAGACAAATCATAATGCCACTCTGGGACGGGATGTTGGTGTATAGGTTGATAACACCTCCTGTGACCAAGTTGACGTTTTATAGTTGAGTGTTGTTAGTTGTATATGTTAGTATGAGAGAAATATGGGGGTTTTTATAAATCCTAAAGGGTTAGAATATAATGACTGTTAGACTCATTTATATAGTCTCTGCTTCCCAGGTTTACTATAGTCTTTCTTTTGTTTTTTGGTATGATCACTATTTAGTTGCCCTCCTAAGATTGTATAGATTTTCTCTCCAAGGAAAAAGAATCTATGACTGTCATTGTTTGTTTGGGTTTTTGTCTTCTGACCATATTATTGTTGATTTTTTTTTCAGTCATTGTCAGTGTTTGAAGCAGAGTGTATGCTTACAGACCAGTCACTATGGGACATACAACATGATTTTCACCGTTATTACTGGTTTTTATATTTTCATGGAAAGCTGCTGCAAAGATTTAGGACTGATTATGAAGGAAAAACTAACTAAGGATAGGGAAGTAAACACCCATCTGTGACAAAATAGCAGAAAGAAAGGAGAAAATGGTGTAAAAACAGTGTCAGAATTCTCACAGGTCCCACTTGCAAAGGACTGACAGTTTGTGAAGGCCTAAACTCAACATTTGCTGTCAGTATCTTGCACTGGCTGCTACAGCCATTCTGCTGCAATTCTCAGATGGAGGGCTGCATATCCTACTGAGCTAGGAAGAAGAAAGTCAGAGTATATCAAACCAGAAATGTGCACTTTACTGAGCAGAAACTACAGCAGGCAACCAACCAGCACTAGGCAGCACCTCTGCATGGTCCCTTATCCCCGTATGTTACCTTCAGCAGCTCCTCTCCCTCACCATTCCCCTTCTCCCATAAGTGATAGAGAAATAAATCCTCTCATAAGATTTTGCTCATTGTAGCAGGAAGATGTTTATCTCTGAATGGTCTGTATCTAGTAAATCCTAATTGATAGAACAGGCTCTACAGATAATAAGTAGAAGAATAAAATCTACAGAAGTCCTGAATGTGGTTTTCATTTTCCTTTTGGAGACTTGAATGTGTGAGAATTGAATGTCACAGCCCAGATGAAAAACCTTTATCACAAACTTCACGTATACATTGGGTTGTGGTGCACAGGAAGAACAGGAATGACCAAATCATTGAGATAACTTCTTGACAGTATGGATCATGCTGATAATATTGCACTTAGGTTTGGGTTTGTTTACCTTTACTATGGCAACTGTGTTTAATGAAAACGTCCTTTTTCAGCATGAAGCACTGCTTTTCAATAGTCTTAATGAAAAAAAAACAATTGTAATGTTTTGTACATTAAAGAAGTTTACGTCAGCTACTTTTTTCTCCATCACAACCAGTACACCTTTCTGTGATGCTGCCTTTAAATTGAAAACGTTGCACTTCACACTGCTACTCTATTATTTAGAAAACCCTTACAAGGGGATTTTACTATGCTCCATGAACACATCATAATGGCAGCTGCAGCTGGGACTGTACTGCTAGCTTGAGCAGCAAAATTAAGGATGTTCTCCACATTGGGTGTATTAACTGGATAACAGGAGAGTCTGTTTTGAGGCTGGATATCTTTGAATAGTAGATCTTGTTCGAATCTGTACCTTGTGCTGGAATGAATAAAAAGAAGATTGAGTCGGGGATTGGCATTTTTTAGTGACATTTAAAAAATAAAGCTTTGATTCATTTCACAAGAGTGTTTGAGCCAAGGATCAAAGCTATATTAGGAAGTAGAAATGACATCTTGTACTTCCCGTAGGAGAGTTAGTGGATGACTTTGCTTTGACCTATTCTCCAGGTGTCCACTCAGTAAATAACAATGATCTAAGATGATTTTTCCATCCAAACAGAAACACCGGATACACTGTTCATTCATCACTGCCTCTAAAAGCATTCAGAGAAAATAGGCAACCTCCTTGCTATACTCCTTCTCCTCCTCAGCATCAGCTATGATGTATAAAATACAGATATGATAACTTTCTCCTCTAACTCATTCTGCAGGCAGCAATCAATTTTAATTTCTCTTTCTACACTGGAAATACAGAGGATGGGGAAAATCTTTGTCACTCAACATGCACCCTATCTGATCCCATAAAAAAAAAAAAAACAAAGCTGAAGTCCATTCAGCCTTCTATTAAACTGAAAATATTGTTCAAGATCATCTAAATAGTTAAATCAGTAAAATCATTCCTCAAATCCCTTGTTAATTTTTTACTTCTCAGCAATTTTTCCAGACAACAGGGGCTTGGTTTCAGGTTGTTTATAACATAGCCTAGAATTTATTTGTATAGCTTCCCCAAATGTTAATTGATTACAGGTGAGTTAACCAATAGCATCTTAGCTAACTGCAATTCTTTACTAAATTAATCATAAAATATTTTAAAGACTTATTAGATTTATTCAATTAACTCTATTAGTAAAGTACTAATAACTTAGCACATTTATTAGAAAATAGAAGGCATTATTAACACGTAGTAAAAAGAAATAAGAAGCATCAATTAAATTTCCTTATCATGCTTCAGGTTTAATTTTCTGGTTACAGTATTGGTGTAATTTTTTATTTCCAAAGACAATGTCTTAAGAACATTTTCTTGTAGAAAAGACTGTTTTCTAAATCTATGGCAGCAACTGTGGTTTTTTTGGTTGGTTTTGGTCTTTTTTCTCCTGGGGAGGTATTAATTACCTGAGGCATTTTCTAGCTCTTTCATATGATTGTCTATAACCGCCATGCATATGTATAAGCATTTATGTGTATAACATAAAAAGTAAACATGATGCCTACATAATTTTTATGTAACATAACCACATTGTGAACTTCTTTTATAGTAAGTGACCTTCAGTCGCTGCTCTGGAAAGCCGTAAGCACCATGTGAAATTCTTCACTTAATTACATGGTTATAAAGCAAGTTGATCATATTTTAACATTTTTTTTTTCTAATTAAACCCATTAGGAGGTCTATGGTCTTCAAAAGCAGCATCTGAAGGCCAGACACAATACCCTAGAACATCTCAGACAACACTAGGCAACTGTATAGAGCCTTCAGCAGACACTCACTGTAAAAGGAGTTTGGATACCTATGGCTTTAGCTCACTTGCCCATGCATAATATGCCATAATACCACCCAAGATGCATGTCCTCATAAATTACACCTGTCCTCCAGCTGTGTACCACACCTACTTGTTCCACAGGAATGTCTCTGTTACCCTCAAGCATCTCAAATGCTGCCAGGCACCTACATGTGGGTAACTTAATTGCCCCCCTACCTTAGATGTGTAATGTATTTTAACTTTGACTGAGTCTCACCCATCCTGGTTCAGTGAGCTGTCTACACTATGAAAATCAACATAATGTACTCCTTTAGGTCTAAGGAGAAGCAATATATTCTGGAAGGAAAGAGTTGTGGATTTTACACATTTAAGACAGCAGCAGCAGGAAAACTTGTAACTTTTACCTCCCTTTTTAAAAAAAAAAAAAAAAAGCAAAACAAAATCCAGACAGCATATGCTCAAATTTATTTAGTGTTTTCTGAAATCTAGCCAATACAGCTGAGCAGAAACATTCAAATACCTCATCTGAACTTAAAGTGACTTAAGCATAATGAATATAAATTAGGTTCTTGATGTTTTTCAGGTTTCTTCATTCTCTCATCTTCATTTTTCATCAGCCAAAGGAGAAAGTGTTTCCCTGATAATTAATCCACACAACTCCTTGAAATTTCTCTTACTCCTAAGAGGCCAGATGAGTCTTTATCTGGGTAGACAGACATCTTTCTGAACCATTTACTAAGCGAATCAAAATCTCACTGCCTATTACACAGAAAGTACAATTCTGTTATCCTTTCACTCAGATAGCTTGTTGTTATCTAAAACCATAAATGTGTAAGGACAGAACATTTCCTCGCTAATATAGCTCATTGCAGCAATCAAGAATAAAACAGGCTTCCTGACAGGATGTTGAGCATCTTGCCTTCATCAAAATAAAACATCTCTAGCTCATGTCTGCTCCTGATGAAAACTGAAGGAAAAGATAACTTTCACTTAAAGTATTGCAGCAAAACTGATAGCTAATTAGTAGGCTTGCCCCTGTGGCCTTTCTGTTTGAGTTATATTGTAGTCTCTACACAATGAATGACTTATTAAATAATTCCCAATTTCCTTCATGACAGTAAGTTGAATGTCTCTTTTTTTTTTCCTCTTTTGGTTGTGTTATTCCAGTGTTGGTGATCCAGCTAACCTCTGGGCAGCTTAATAGAAGTGAATCATATTTTTTGTCATTGTAGTTCCTGCTAATTTTACTGCAATCATTTTTTCTGTATTTGGAGATTGAAAGATGGGCTGTAGCTGTCACTCTTTCCAAAGGAGACAATTACTTATGTTTCCTTCCTTGCTAAAGTTGACCAGAGCACATGCTGATATACATAAAGGTATATTCTACACGTGCATCACTGAAAAAGCTTGTTGCTATCCATTGCTGTAAAGGATGACAAGCTGCAACTTCTTCCCAACTTTAATTTTGATTATTATCTTTCATGTGATTATAAACGCATAATTTTACAAGGATTATTTTCCTACAAAGAAGACAACTTATCATCTAAGAGTCGTCCTTTTGCAGATTTGCTTTGGGCTTTCTTTATTGATTTGGATAAATTTATTTCAATTTTATTAGAACTTATCTCTTCATGTGAGAGAAACACTATCTGCCAATAAGACAATTTAAAAGGATGTGACAGTTTCTTCATGTGATATGATTCCATATTTTGGCTATCTGCTGCATAAAGTGGAGTTATGATTGTCTAAATTTTCACTATTTTTATTTTATTTGAAGCCTTTAAGTAAATTTCAGCAATCCTTTCCCAACCTGCTGTTTGAAACAGCATGAAACTGATTTTATTATCCAAAACCATACCATGTAGCCTGACAAATTCTTGTGTAGATACAGCTACAGGCAAATAACTGCCAGTAATCATGTTAAGTAACACAAAAAGTTTATCAGAAGAATGTTGGTAACTCTTTCCATATTGCTGAAACCAATAATAAATCCAATTAGTGCCCCTGATTATTGTGATTTTGAAGATCCTGAACGGATGAACAAGAACTCCCAAAATGGAAATTCAGCCATGTGAGGTTTAGGTGGTAGCAAATGCCATACAGTGAACTGTCTGTGATAAAGTGTATTTTCACACATATACCTATATTCTTAAAGGCATACATAAAAATAGATTTAAACAATGCACTAAACAATATATTGGAAAAAAAAAAAAAAAGGATTACATGTCTCACCTTAGCCTATCATTCTAGTTATCAGGTTATAATGGACAAACAAGCAGAACAACTGGATGAACTTATAGAATGTTATTCCATATTCTACTAGTAATAATTTCTAAAGGTCCTTTCCACTGATTCCGTGAAGAGCTTTTTTGAGATAAACAAAGGTGTAATAAACATTTTTCTTCTGCCATTTGCACTATAGTTTTTATATACATATATACATACACACACAGAAAACAATTCTCTACTGAATTACCAAGTAAAATTTTCTTGGCTACATCTTCAACACAGAAATTTAATTAATCCAAGCAAAGATTATTCTGAAGCAACAATCAGAAGATTTCTCTATGTTTGTCATGTTTTTCCATTCCTTGATTTTGAATAAAGGTACTGAAGCGTTACAGAATTATTTCTTTCCAATTATTATTTCATTTCTATGCTGGACTCGTTATTCAAGGATCATTCTTAAAAATCAGTTAGCGAACTCATGTCTGAAATTTTATGTTTTGTCTGTCAACTGCATGGAACAATGTTGCTGATAGGTAGGAAAGAGCCATCAGGCAAATGTGACATTACTGTTCTGTATGTTTTTTACATTGTACTTGCTGACTTACAGCTGGATTTCCTCCAGTTTGTCACTGACACTTCTGCTTCCATTTTGCATGTTTTTCATTATATGCAATTTTTTTAATATTCAAGAAAAACCCAATGGCTGCATTTAACTCCAAATAATTCTTACTAAAATTTTTGTTTACATACAATCCTATAACTGGGTTACACTAGATACCTTATTTTTAGATTGCTACAACTGGGTGCAGGATTCACCTTTGTGTGTGCTTGGATGGATTGTTTGTTAGTCTTCAAACCAAAGAGTAAGGGGGAGAAGTGTGGTATTTTTGATTTGTTTGATTTTGTATATCCTGCAAAAAGTTCAGTAATCTAAACATATGGTCTTTTATTTCTACATACTGTGTTTGTCAGGAACAGATGTCATTCATCATAGAAGAAAGAATAGGAGCAACCAAAACCATGATGTGACGGTGACAATTTTATTCATGGAAACAAATATCCTGTAATCAAAATATTCAAAATGTTGATGGCTAATTCTATATATTTCCATTCAGTTTCTTTTCTTAATTAGTGAAACATGAAAGGAAATTGTTTGTCTTTAATTGTATTTTGCTGACATAGAATATTGCAACAATTGTAGAGATTTATGGGACTTTAAAAAATAAAAAGGACAAAAATGTGATTCCAATGTTTCATAGAATCATATAATGGTTAGAGTTGGAAGGAACCTTAAAGATCATCAAGTTCCAACCCCTCTGCCATGGGCAGGGACACCTCCCACTAGACCAGGTTGCTCAAAGCCCCATCCAGCCTGGCCTTAAACACTTCCAGGGATGGGGCATCCACAACTTCCCTGGGCAACCTGTTCCAGTGCCTCACCACCCTCACAGTAAAGAATTTCCTCCTAATATCTAATCTAAATCTCCCCTCTTCCAATTTAAAACCATTACCCCTTGTCCTGTCACTACATCTCCTGACAAAGAGTCCCTCTCTGGCTCTCCTGTAGGCTCCCTTCAGATATTGGAAGGCTGCTATGAGGTCTCCCCAGAACCTTCTCTTCTCCAGGCTAAACAATCCCAGCTCTCTCAGTCTGTCTTCACAGGGGAGGTGCTCCATCCCTCTGATCATCTTCGTGGCCCTCCGCTGGACCCGTTCCAACAGGTCCATGTCCTTTCTATGTTGAGGACTCCAGAGCTGGACACTGCAAAGGTATCCTTTATCCATTACTTCTGAGAAAAGTTAATGTTACTGGATTAGAATTAGCTCAAGTTCAGGTCTTACTGCATGCTCTACAGGTAGAATTGCAGAAGTTCCTGGAGCTGCAGCAAGTTTTCACTACAGATTCCCTCAAATGATCCCATAGTAACAGAGTTGAAAAGCAATGGACAAACTGCTCCTCTACAAGTAGGTGTGGAAAGTTCCTTCCCTTGATTTAATCAGAAAGAAGTACATACCAACCAAGCAAAAATTTCCCCGTTGTTAGACTTCATACGAAAGATCTTACGCTTACATTTTTCATGTACCATAAACAGTTTGATGTAGCCGCCACTGTTAAGCCAATAAGAAATAACGTGTTTCATCACTTTTGCAGTCTTAAATATACAAATAGCAACTTATTTCTTGTCTTTGTGAAGTTTATACTCATTCTGAATTTTAGTTGCCACTAAAATTATTCTCTTTAATATTTTCAGGCTACTGCTCTCTGCTTACTCAGTTTTCACTGTGAGGTTACTGGCATACATTAACCCATGTTTTTCATATCCTCTGTAAAAGTTAAACCTAGGCTTGCTTTAGTAAGAGTTTGCAATCCTTAAATTGTACATCATTCTAATATGCAAATCTAAAAAATCTAGTTATATAGCAAATGTTTTAGAATTTCAGCTTGCTTTCCATAAAATGACCTCTGCATACCAAGAATATATTGCTTTTAGAGTTTATTTATTTATTATTTATATTGGCCAAGTAGTTTATAGCAAATGTTCACTGTCATCTTCCATATGCATCATTCAGTACATCTTGACTGCAATTTTGTTTGCATTCATTAAGTAAGATCAGAAGAGCGTGAGAATTTTTTCGGGGTTTGTTTTTATTTAAAGCTGTTACTTGGACAGGTATTGGGGCTATATTTCATGTTAAATCTGAGTTTAAAAGTAGTTTATAAAGAGTTAAATAACTGTTATGTTTTATGATTATGTATAAATAATGTCATATTTTCGCACTTGATGGTTTTAGAATAACGTTTTCAAATCATTACTGTGCATCGTAATACATATTACGTAGCTGGAAATCATTAGCTTTTACATCAAAAACTGCAAATGAGCTTTTTCTGTGTACAATATGCCACAACTCATGCCAGCTATTTTACACCCAAAATATCTTTCCAAACATGGCAGAGAAATATCCTCTGTGGGAAAAATTACATACTCCCTAATTTAAACAATAAGTATCTTGAAAAATTTTCAAAACACGATTAAAATAAGTCTAATCATTTGTTCTATCAATCCTCAAATATTTCTGTGAACTCTTCACATATGCCAAATACATCTGTACTTATTCGTTATGTTATGATTTGGTCTGTCGTCATTCAGATATTAGACACACAAAAGGAAATAAAAGAGAGGAAAAAATACTAGAACACCAGTGTGTACTAAAATGTAAACTATCGAAGTTATTTTAACAAAATACATTTCAAATTGTTTTATTCAAAGCAATAAATAAATGACCAGACTGTCACACACGTCCTCTTTTGACTTTAAGTCTTATGTCCTGTATTAGAGAAATCCAATCAAGATTCAGTCTCTTCTTTCATGTTTAGTGTTTCTCTTAAATATAGTATGTAGTTATTTCACTACAGATATTTCCTATGACAATAGAGCCATTGTAAGGCATTTCTATCTTACTTTAGGTGCAAGTATTTTTGTACCTGTTCCAAGACAAGCCAAATGCAAGCAATGAAAATGCTTTATTAAATAGGTGAATGGACAACAAAGCCATATGAAGATGACATCTTCTAATTGCCTGCAGTGCATCTGCTAATAAACTGCCAGGGATCGCAAAAAGCACTTCTAGGATAAAGGCCAGGACATTTGTAAAGGCTAAATTATTAATTAATATCAGGCAGCTATCATAACTTGCTGGTTTCTTGCCAGGATACAGCATGTTGTTGGAGGGCTAAACAGGAAGGATTTTATGAATGCTGAAGACTATAATAAATCTTAGCAAGTTCTAATTTTACATAAACCTGCTGCAGCCTTCATTTTTTTCTAACAGTCAGACTGAAAAAGCTGTGATGTCCTAATTGCCTTACATAATTCACTGAGGATTTAAATTCAACACAATGAAAAATTTCCCAGAAACTGTGAGTAAAAGCTAATGCTTTGTTTGCAGAGTTCTATACAATTTCTTACTGTATTTATCTGAAACCAAAAAGTCCTCAAATCATGACTTGGAATTTAAATTTTGGATTAAAATTTACTTCTGCACTTATTAGCCCAGCTTCTGATCAACAGACAGCTGGTGAGTTGCATTATTACCCAAATCTGTAGTATGATCTTTAATAATAAATCCACACTGGTTTTAGAGTAATAACTTAATCAGACATCTCATGCTACTTGTCCCATTTAATGAACTAGAGTCCTGGGGTGATCACTGGTAGTTAATTCCCTAAATGATGGAAAGAAGGTCATCTTGGTTCAGGTAAAGAAGGTATTTATTAAATCTGCCAGAGGCTAACAAAAAAAAGGATATTTCTTGCTGATGTCTTCAGTTGCATCACCATTCAAAATATAGGAGAGTTCATGCACATGTCAAGTTTCATCCACCTATCTCAGTTATGCCCACATATAAAATTAATAAGCATAAGACAAGTAAATTTTATTATAAAAGGAAGCAAAGAAAGGAGATGGATAATGCAAGTCAGAACTGTTAAATTATTTCAAATGGGGACATTCCAATCTAATTTCCTAAGCTTCCTAAGAGAAGAAATGAATGAGTGAGCAGCAGACACAGAATTTAGACTTCATTTCAGCGAAAATGATATGTTCTGTTAATTTTCCTTTAGAACTGATGTAAAAAAAACACAGACCTTAGTTGCATATCTCATTCATTCTGAGATAGCATTGTTTATGATTTACCAAGAGAAAAAAACATAAAAAAACATATTTGTTGTTTATTGTCCATACTGGAGTTGCTTTACTTGTCTATGAATAAAAGGAACAGTTGGGTCACACAGATATATCATTAGATTTAGTATTCACATGTTAAAATTGGTAGGTTTCTTTATTGACATTTGTATTGACAAAATGAAATCCTGAAGTACAATTTTTAAAGTGTTTAACATGATAAAAAGTGTAGTAAAGTTACAACTATTTTAAGTATCACAAATACAGTAAATGAAATAATATAAAATGCAAGAAACTAAGATTTGTAGTCTTATTTTCTATTTCTAATTCCTGAATTACATAACATCTGAAAATTAAAATATCTGTTACTATGCACATCAAATTAACTGAAATTCATACACATTAACAAGAGTTTGATTACTGAAAATGTGCAGGCACATTTTTTCAAGTAACTGGAGTTTCATCATGAACCAGTTAAAACAGTTTGAATCTGGATCAAATCCAGTGTGACACTCAGAAAAGTTTCTTATATAGAGTTTTCTCCAAAAATCTATAATAGCAGTTCCACCAGAAAATGTAAATCCTACGCTATTTGTTCCTCAGTAAAATTGTATGGTTTTGATTAGTTTTTCTAACCCAGTTTATACATATTTTTGTGTGTATATATACATATATATGTCTATGTTTTCAAAATATTTATGTGACTGGACTGTGGTTCATATTGTGCTAGTAAGGCAACAACTAAATCTCTCAGAAAGACAGCAAAGACTACTACCTTTCTTTTCCAATGATTTTGTTTTAGAAAAACAAAACAAAACAAAACAAAACAAAACAAAAACAAACCACCCCAACCCTAACACAGTGATATTTTCTACTTATTTCTTGAGGTATTTCAAAGCACTTCAGAAACAGTGAAGTCTAATGCCACTGACCTCTGCTGACCTCTGAAAGGCAGGGAATCGCCTTGAAATACTCACTTACCTGTTCAATGGTTGTTTTTGGAAGATAAAATGTTGTCCAAGGCAATAGGAAATGACCTCATATATTTCATAATGTCAAAGGGTCTGAAGTAGAAATGTTAGGCAGATGGTGCATCTATTATAAAAAACATGGTGAAAATAAAATGCAAATGGATTTACCTGTTTGGACTTAAAATGAGCTTCATGTACATGACTACAAGAATATGTTGTAAAAGCTTGTTTGATTAGAGTTTCAAGAAAAAGCAAAGTCAGATTATGAACTAATCAAGTACCTGCATCTGCTTGACAAAAAAAAAGGTTCCTCGTTTTTTTCAAGAAAGAATAACTAATAAAAAAATTGAACAAAATTTCCTCTCATCTGATATTTACTACTTTTCATTTATTCAAAGTAACTTTTATGAAAAGCAGCTCTCCAGTAGAAGGAATTGAAAACTGAAATTTGTTTCAGTAAGAAACAAATCTTTCTTGAAAAGAAACAATGTGAGACAAAGTGTGAAAACAGAGTAAAATTGAGGTTAAGTATTATTACAATGAGGTGTCCTGCATTTTCAAGGCATATTTTGAAACAAATATTTCACGTTGTTTTTTGAATGGAATTTGAGAGAGTTGTTTTATCAAGAATAAAGCAAAAAACTTAAGCAGGGACAACAGATGAAGAAAAAGCTTCACAGTTCAGAATTTTTTTCATCCAGAAAAAAAAGATGTAAAGATTTAATAATTCTTTTTTTTTTTTTCTTACCCCTTTCTCAGAAGCTGTTCTGTTAAGAGCCTGAATTGTCAACCTGATGAGTTCTGTCTTTGGCCAGAAGTAAAATTTTGAGGGAGAAAACTTAGTGGCAAAAAGCCTCACTGACTTCAAACAGTATATTTGATTTCATTTTGTAATCCTCACAAATACAAGAAACTTCATCTAGACCTTTTACAAGGTAAAGGTGATAAGGGCTTAAATATTAATGTGAAAAAAATATACATATTACAGAGATTTGGAGTTTAGAAGGCAAAGGTATTTGGAGAAAGCTACCTGTAACAGAAAAAACAGACCAGTCTTTACTTTCAAAGGACACAAGAATTTCACTTTTTATTGAGCAGTGAGATGATGTTAGTAAGAGGGACAGATTCAATCTAGCATATCATTCAATAGATAATGTAGTGAAAATCAGTGCTGTTCCATTGTCCTGGTTTCAGCTGGATAATTTTCTTCCTAGTAGCTGGTATAGTGCTGTGTTTTGGTTTTAGGATAAGAATAATGTTGATAACATACTGATGTTTTAGTTGTTGCTGAGCAACGTTTACAGTAAGCCAAGGACTTTTCAGCTTCTCATTCTGCCCTGCCAGCAAGGAGGCTGGGTTGCACAAGAAGCTGGGAGGGGACATAGCCAGGACAGCTGACCCCAACTGGCCAAAGGGTTATTCCATACAATACAATATGATGCTGAAACATAAAAGTGAGGGGAGTTGGCCCAGGGGTGGTGGCTGCTGCCTGGGGACTGGTTGGGCATCAGTCAGCAGGTGGTGAGCAATTGCATTGTGCACCACTTGTTTTGTATATTCTTTTATCATTATTATTATTATTTTCCCTTCTTTTTCAGCCCTATTAAATTGCCTTTATCTCAGCCCAAGAGTTTTACCTTTTTTCTGATTCTCTCCCCCATCCCACTGGGGGAGAGTGAGTGAATGGCTGTGTGGTGCTTAGCTGCCTGCCAGGTTAAACGACAGCAGCCATGTGTACTGTTATACAGTGGCACCGAAACATGAGGTGCCTAGACACATGACAGTAAGTTTTGAGCTTGAAAATATTATCAAGAATTCAGGCTTGACAAATACTGGTGGATGAGCAGTTTTCTAGTAAGCACTCTATTTTCTACTGCTAGAAATTCAGTTAACCCCACAATTTTTAAAAGACCCACGCTCAATTTTGCATTATAGTAATGTGGCAAGCATTGGACAAAAATGTTTCAAGTTCCTTCCTGGTAGACTTCAGCAGAAGCTGAAATATAGCTATATTAGCAGAAGCATCCCAACATTCAGAAACCATTATAGAAATAATTCCCTCCATTTCTTTACCCACCGCCAACTACCCACCACACACATACCTTGCCTTGAACATCTTTGCTGAAATATATGTGGTTTGTGGTGCACTAATAAAACTCAGGATGAAGAGCAAATTTAATTCCAGAGTAAGACTACAATCAGAAACACAACTCAGCATCCTTCAGTTTGCCTAGAGCCAGCAGACACAGAGTAGACAAATTCTAAAATCAGGGATTATACCAGCACTCTAAGCCTCACACAACCAATGGGATATTATAACAGAGCACCAGTTTCATTATAGTTATGAGTAAGGAAGGCTTGCAGTTTGAAAAATAACTTAAGTGCTCTAAAATTCTGCATCCTTGGTGTATCTTGAAATTTGCTATGCCTTATATGCATGTCAAGTCATGTTTGCTGTCTGTATCTGGGTCAAATACAAGCAAGAGGCAGTAAATCTCTATCAAGAGGGATATACATATATATCTATAGGATATAGATACAGTTATAAAACTATATATATGTGGTTTTTATATATAAAGACTTATAAATATAGTTATATATGTAAAACCTATGTAAAATTTCATACGCTCTTAATAAATTTCCCCAGCAAATCTCAATTTGTCAACATTTTTCTTCACTATTACAAAACACCGGATCTCCACTTCGGGGCATGCTACTGAAGAAGGCAGGATGGCACGTAAGAAACACTCTTTTGCCAAAGAATTAAGGTAGATGTATGTGATAAGACCTGGCAAATTTCTCCTGCTTGTCACTGCTGACAATCAAAAAGATGTCTCTGCATCACCATCAAAAAATATCCTGAGCACTAAAAGATGAGTACAGTCAGTCCAGGTGGAACCCATGTGTTTAATTCCCCATGCTTAACACAAGCTACAGAAAGGAAAGTGGAAGTCAGGAGACATTATGAGCTGAACTGAATTCTTATTTGCCCAAGATATCAGTGAGCACATACTACAGAATATTAAGCCTCCATATCAGTTCACATTTGAATAAATATTAATTGTTACATGCAGTTCACACAAAAAAAAAGAGTTTATCAAGTTAGATGCTTTTAGGAAACAACAGAACTGCTATTACAAAGAAAATCTGACTTTAAATTGCAAAAACCTAACCCAATAATTTAATTTCAGAAGCTCACAAATGGCTTGAACTTCCACTGCGTTAAAAAACTGCTATGCTATAGTGACACCTTGCACTCACTGAAGTGACACTATTAAAAAATATTATAAGCAAGTACTGTATCCAGTCTGCATTAGTAAACTGTTCACTGTAGATAATAATAGAAATATTTAAGTGTTTATGAAATAATGTTTCAGAAGTTTTAAGAAGATTTTCCAATGAGAGAATAATAAGTTACTTACATCATGAAAAATAACCCTAGATCTTTGCCATCAAGAGAATCTGAAAGAAAAAGATCCAAAGGGATCAGCCTTTGCATGAATGGATTCTTTCCACATGAGATCTTTTCATTTAAATTTTACTAGCCATTCTTAGTTTTCCTGCAAGTTGCATTCATCCTACCTTGTGAAACTAAAACAATGGGCTAAGCATACATTCTTGAAAAAGAAAATAAAATTCACAGCATATAATTTTTTCTTTTTTTTTTTTCATTTTGCAACACAAAGGCAGTGAGACTTCTATGCAACAACACTTTGGATTTCTCTGGATTAGAACAGGTGAATAGTGCACAAAATACACTTATCATCTGGTATAAAAGCTGAAACAGATTTTCTAAACACATACCCAGTGGTTGTGAAGGTCTTCATGACACCATCTAAACTGGAGAACTTGGCTGCTCATTCCAGGGTTATCCATCAAGACTGTGTATTTCATCTCTCATATCAGACTTGATATGATGTGTGCACCATTCCTCTCCTCTCTAAAGGCTGACTTTATCCCCAGTTTACACAATGAAGGGACAAGGACAGAGAGCACACCGCAAGTGATTTGAGATACAGTCTTCTATTTATTATGCAAATTGTTCGGTCCTTTTGAGACTTTATTCTATTTGGAGAAATAATACTAGACACTAACAGGTGTTTTGGTTAAGCAAGAGTAAACCAAGCACATTGTTACAGATCCATGAGATAGCTGCAATGTTTAACTTAGTGTAGTACAGGGTACATCTATCTGTAGGTAAAACAAGGTCATGGAGTGAGATCAAGCATTAGATCCCCAATTAATTCATATTGGTTTATTGCTAACTTGCTCTCTAGGCCTATTTTGGATCACCCTAACTAGCTCTCCGCAAGACACTGCCAAGTGACAGTTTAGTGCAGAATTCACAGCAGGGTCCCTCCCTAAAGGCAACATAGACAAGACTGTAATAGATACTCGGTTCCTTTTTATTTAGTAGCTAAGACATAGACAAAAAATAATACTGTTCATCTGTTCATGGAGTAAACCTCAATAACAAATAAAAATGGCTGTGTATCTGCAAAATACAAAAGAAGGAAAGGGGGAAGGAGAGTGGGAAGAAAGCAAAGAAGGAAGGGAGGGAGGGAGGAAAAAGAAAGGAAAAAGGAAAAACGCAAAGGGGAGATAAAAATAAAAAGGAAAAGGAAAGCGGGATGGGGAAAGGAGAAAGGGAAAATGAAAGGAAAAGGGAAGAGAAAGGGGAAGGGGAAGAGGAAAGGTAAAGTGAAGAGGGAGAAGGAGAAGGAGAAGGAGAAGGAGAAGGAGAAGCAGAAGGAGAAGGAGAAAGGAAAAAAGACAGTACTATTGCCAGCCAGAACCAAAAAGGAAAGGAGACCTGAATATCTAATAAACATAAATTCATAATTTAGCTTGAAATAAATTTAGATATACCTTTTTTTTTTTTTTTCCAAAAATAAATCCAATTAATTTAAGGCATAGTTAACTATTATTGTCTACAGAATAATTTTATAGTCAATGGAAATACTATAGACTGGAAATTAATAATGCTGGTGGCACCAGAATTCAACTCAAACACATTTTTTTCTACTGAAAACTGTTTCTTCAATAGTTCCTACAGACTGAGTATTCATTATCACATTTGTTGTGTTTGAACATATTTTTATGTAATATATCATTTCCAATCCTTTTTCTTGAGAGAAGCAAAGTATACAAGTGAAACATGGTATAGCTCAGAAAAAGAAACGGAAAAGCTTCTTAACAACAAGCACTAAAGTGCAGTTGCAGATAATAAACTTTCCAGATTTGGTTTGTTGTTTGGTTTCGGGGGTTTTTGTTTGCTTTTTTTTTTTTAACTAAAGATTTTTTCTCTAACAATTTGCTAAAATTGCAATAAAAAAATAAAATTCAATAGAAAAAGTAAAATTAAGGGTTGTCTACTTTGTTTTTCACTCAGGGATACTTTTAAATAAATTTTTATTTCATTTTTATTGAAGTGTATTTACATGCCAAGTGGAATTTTCAGAAGTATTCAAGCAGCTGTTCTGGAAGCTTTAGGTATATAGATACTTTGAAAATCCTCCCAGAGGTAGAATTCAACTGTAGACTCTATACACTTAACACTAAATAACTACACTCCCGTCTATATATGACATATATATGAAATAAGATTCCAAGATTCTTCCACAATGAGGTCTGGTCAGTGGAGTCTGTACAACTGTCTTTCTCACCTAAAATTAAACAGGTCTGGCTCAATGCAGTTGGCCAAAAATAAGCACTACTGCCCTTTTGGACACCCTAGGTTATAAGAGACATCTACTCAGGGCTGTGAGACCTATGTTGTACTGAAGCAGTGGCTAGTCTTCAGGCAGAGCAGCCAATATGGCACATCTCGTATGACATTAGACACCTATGGATTAAAAAGTAATTAGACCATTGTGTTTGGTTAGCACTCACCTACATTCAGTTTTCTGAAATCTGAAATGGCTCACCTACTAGAGAGTCATTTTTCTTGCTTATTCACAAGCGTCTCATTCTTAATGAGTCTGAAGGGCATACGACACATAAATATGACCTGATAAAAGCAAATTTAAGGGGATGGGATTGTGGGGGAGGGTGCCAAGCTTCATCCCTTCACAAGAAAAAAAAATCAGTTCTAACCATTTTCAGGTTAACAGAACTACAGTAAATCGTAATATAATAAAGGTTTACAGGCAGACTGCCACAGTTATGTTTCTGTCAGCAGCTTTATAAATGAAATGTCTGTTAAGTCTGCAATTCCATTTCCAAAATACAATCCGTATTTAGAGGTTTGAACTTGAAAGAAGGTGTTACAGGGTTTTAATAACCATGGGATAGCTCTATTAAAAAAAAAACAAAACAACCAAACCAAATAGATATTAAATAACAAATTGTATGAAAATAATACTCCAACACTGATGTTACTTTTATTATTCCTATAGTGATATATATATATATCTACAAGATATTTATTAAATCCACCAAACTCACGGGGAGGGGGGGAGGGAAGGGAAAAAAAAGGGGAAAAAAAAAGAAGTTAAAACTGAAATCCTAGATTCTGATCTCAATTAGGTATTTTAATCAGTTTTCCTTTAAGTCACTTTTAGTGCCAATAGCATCTATTCATAGAAATATTTTGTTAAGTATTTATTATGACTAGTTTTAGAGAGTATATACTAGCTTCCTCTTCAGACCAGTTTAAGCTTTCAGTTATCTGGAATAACTTTACTAAGAACACAACATTATTTAACATCTTTTAATTTTTTCATCATGCTTATTTTTAACCATAACTTGATTAGAAACAGTGTTAAATACGGCAGAAAATAAAACAAAAAAGTACAGAGAGCTCTGAAGAAATCAATACATTTACTCAATGGCTTAGGTATTTAATGTAAAAACTGGAAAAATATGGTTTCTTTTTTGTAGTTGCTTGGTATTCTTCTAGACCTAGAAACAAAAAAGATGAATATAATAGGAAGAAAAAAGTGCCAGATTTATAATAAATTTCATAAGACCAAAAAAAACCATATTACAATTTACATGCATTTGGAATTCTGCTGCTTTGAAAAAAATAAAGCAAAGAATCTGCACAGATTCTATATTAAAGTAAATGAACACAACATTACTAAATAAAGTTACACGCAGGTATCCTGAATAAAAAAGCTTTAAATAACAACCAGACCAGTCAATGATCTGGACGAGGGGATTGAGTGCACCCTCAGTAAGTTCGCAGATGATACTAAGTTGGGTGGCAGTGTTGACCTGCTGGAGGGTAGAAAGGCTTTGCAGAGGGATCTGGACAGGTTGGATGGATGGGCTGATACCAACAGGATGAGGTTCAACAAGGTGAACTGCCGGGTCCTCCACTTGGGTCACAACAAACCCAGGCAGTGCTACAGGCTTGGGGCAGAGTGGCTGGAGAGCTGCCTGGCAGAAAAGGACCTGGGGGTGTTGGTGGACAGCCAGCTGAACATGAGCCAGCAGTGTGCCCAGGTGGCCAAGAAGGCCAACGGCATCTTGGCCTGTATCAGGAACATTGTGGCGAGTAGGACTCAGGAGGTGATCGTCCCCCTGTACTCGGCACTGGTGAGGACCCACCTCGAGTACAGTGTCCAGTTTTGGGCCCCCTACCACAAAAAAGACATCGACCTGCTGGAGCGGGTCCAGAGAAGAGCAACAAGGCTGGTGAGGGCTCTGGAGCACAAGTCTTATGACGAGAGGCTGAGGGAACTAGGGTTATTCAGCCTAGAGAAAAGGAGGCTGAGGGGAGACCTTATTGCTCTCTACAACTACCTGAAAGGAGGGTGTAGAGAGGCAGGGGTCGATCTCTTCTCCCAAGTCATGGGCGACAGGACTAGAGGAAACGGCCTCAAGTTGCGCCAGGGGAGGTTCAGGCTGGATATTAGGAAAAATTTTTTTCACTGAAAGGGTTTTCAGACATTGGAATGGGCTGCCCAGGGAGGTGGTGGAGGCACCATCCCTGGAAGTGTTCAAAAGACATGTTGACGTGGCGCTGGGAGACATGGTTTAGTGATGGTGTTGCATTTTTGTTGTTTTTGTGGGTGTTTATTTTTGTCAGTTAGGTTGATGGTTGGACAAGATGATTTTGAAGGTCCCTTCCAACCTAGAAGATTCTGTGATTCTGTGATTCTGTGAAAATGCAGAATTTTGCCCAAGGATCCCAGTAACTTTGCCACTTATTTCTAAAAGTGGGAAAACATTTTGAAGCTGTCAAGATTTCAGATCAGGAATAAAAGAAGATAAGTTTGTTAAAAGTGCTACATGGTGAGTGGAATTCAGCTGAAAATGAATAGATGGGGTTTTCAACACAAGAGGGAACAATACAATTATATTAGTTCTATTTTGCATGTGGTGGAGCAGGAATTTCCTACAGGGTGTCACATATCCAATAAAATGCAATATGGTTGGCAATTTGTCATTGTTGATAACTCAGATGCTTACCAGACCTTGGAAGTTTTGCTGACCTTATTCTGTGTTTTCCAGCAGGAAATCTGATAGCTCATATTCACATTTTATTTCATTCCTCTCTCATTTTTCTATATTAACTTAATTCTGAATAAAATACTAATATATATTTTCAGAGAAGAGTGGAAGTATAACAGTATATAGTTAAAAATGTGACTATAAAATGAGAGTTGTGGCTTATTGCTTGCATTTTTCCAGTATTTTTTTCATGAAGAATCTAAGTCCACCTGGGTCAATAAAAGCTAAATTCATGTATAACAATAGAGTCACAGAACCACAGAATGGTGAAGGCTGGAAGTTATTGCTGAAGTTCTAGCAAGGTCATCTAGAGGAGTTGCCCAGAGCTGTGTCCAGTCAGGTGTTGAATGTCTCCAAGGATTGTGACTCCACAATGTCCCTGAGCACCTGTTCCAGTGTTTGACCACCCTTACAATAAAAAACAGTATTTTCTTTGTTTCCATGCCATTCCCACATGCTCAGATAGTGTCTATATTTTTCTTCCTGGTCACATGTTCCTGAGTTTATTTCTTATATCTTTCCTTTTTATGTTTAAGCTTAATCAGAATCTCCTTGTTTAATCATCCAGACATCCTGCTGATTTTGCTTGAGTTCCTTCTCATCAGGATGGATTGTTCTTGATCCATGAAAATCAACCAGCTGTCCTCTACTCTTCATTTTTCAAGGATCCTTGGGACTCTTCCAAACAGATCCCTGAACAGGACAAAGTCTGCTCTCATGTCATCCAGGACTGAGATCCTGCTGTTTGCCTTGTTCCCTCCTGTCAGGACTATGAACAATATCTCATGGTTACTGCATCCAACCTTCTCATCTCTGACCAGTGCTTACTTGTTAGTAAAGGTGAGGTCTAGCAGAATGTCTCCCCTTATCATCTCCTTGACACCAGAGTCATGCAGTTGTCATCAGTATATACCAGAAATCTTCTGGATTGCTTGAATCCTGTTGCATTGTCCCTGCAGTAGATATCATGATTGTTGAAGCCCTTCATGAGGGCCAGGGCTTGTGAACATGAGGCTTCTTCTAGTCATCTGAAGAAGGCCTCATCTACCTCTTCTTTGTGGTCAGATGGTCTATAGCAGACACCCACAATGATGTTAGACTGCCCTCTAATCGTTACCAACAAGCTCCCAGCTGGCTCAACTCCTGTTCCTAGGCAGAGCTCCACACATTTCTGCTACTTGTTCACATACAGAGCAATTTCCCCCTCCTCTCCTTCTCCAATGAGAAGAGGAATTTGATCTTGTGGGTTAAAATATCACTGGCCAACTTGTTCTGCTCATCTATATACAATTACTGAAGTCAATTGTCTTACAAGAAAGTTAAAAATGCAAACTAAAATCTTATTCCAAATGAGTAGACAGAGCTAGGACTTCATCACTGAGTCCATCAAAATGTGTATTAACATATGTACTTCCACATATAAACATGCACAGACTAAAATAGAGACAACCTGAGTGACAATGCTTTCTGAAATGTTTGAGGCAGGAGCTATTTAGGATATAGAATAACAGAAACATAGAATGGTTCTGATTGGAAGGGACCTTTAAAGATCACCTAGTGAACTCCCACCCCAACACGGGCAGGGATACCCTTAACTAGGTCAGGTTGCTCAAAGCCCCATCCAACCTGATCTTGAACGCTTCTAATGATGGGGCACCCATAACTTCTCTGGGCAACATATTCCAGTGTCTTACCACCCTCAGAGTAAAGAATTTCTTCCTTATATCTAATTTAAACCTACCCTCTTTCAGTTTAGAACCATTGCCTATCGTCCTATCACTAGAGACCCTCATAAAAAGTCTCTCTCACCACAATGTCTAATCAATATCATGCATAAAATGAAGCCAGAGCTACATTAGTTTATACAGTAGATCCTAATTAAACCAAAGCTGATCACAGAAAAGCAAAAGTGGTTGTAATCCCATGTCATCTTGAATCCAGACAAACCACTGTTAGCAGAAAAACTAAAGTCACTTAAAAAAAGTGGGGTGTAGGCTGGTCATGGTCATAACTGACTGGGAAAAGTGGAAGAAATGTAAAAGTTGAAACAAATTTGCTGAAGTAGGCATTGACTTCTATATTGAAGAAAATAAGCAAATAGAAAAACTAAAACTTCAAAAACAACCAGCTGAAGTCAAGAACACATTGTTACTGGGTGGAGACAAAAGCTCCAGATACCTGTCCCAACTTTTCTGTTATCAGAATGGCCCTAATATAAAAAAAATTACTTCCATCTACATTTCTTTCTCTCTTTTCCTGTGGGGTATGACACAGTGAAGTCTAAAGATTGGTCTACTGCATGACAAAGAGAATGCTTTCAAAGGATGTCCCTCTAGACCATAGAAGAGATAAATGGTGCATAACATACACTTGCCAATTCTTCAGCTTCCTGAGGAAACAGTGGTGCTTCAGAAATCTCTATTTCTCCACAGAAAGCTGTTCTTTTGCACTGACACACCTGTACAGGTAGCAAAAACAGCTTCAAGAATTCGATTGCAATGTGTCACATACCTCTTACCCAAAATGTACGATATAATACTACTATAAATAATTTTTAGGTTGACCCAAAAAAGAAAAGGCTAAGAAGGGTCAAAAAAGATCTTGTAATGATTATTTTGTACCATGCCAGCACTCCCTTGAGTCTTTCTTTCTTCATTTTTGGGGGGATCTGGGTGTTTTTTTCCTCTGCAGGTTTTTGTCACAGTACTAAAGGACAAAAAACATTATAACAATGTAAAGCATTATAAACAATGTGAGCTGTGTGACAAATTTGGGTTAATAACTATGTCAGCTTGTGAATAGTATTCTGGCTTTCTGAATATCCTGGTATATTTCAATGTCTGTTTGGAATGTAATTTTAGAGTAGCTAAATTTGTTCAGCATTCATTTTGAAGGTAGAAATAGAATTCATATACAAATTCTTAAGTACCTGAAGTTAGATGTCTAAATCTCAGGTAGCCACCCTAATCTCCCATTGTAGTCAATAAAGAGAAATGAAAATATATGGTTTCTGAGCCCATATGAGCATAAATGAACATATATGATTTCTGTCTCATTTTGAAATTTGTGTCTGAATTGCTGGGATAATCTTATTTTCCAGGGGATATATTTAGCTACTCAAGCATAGTCATCTACTGCCTTATGAAATTTTCTAAGCTTCCAAGGTGTCCATGACACTTGGAAAATCTGACACACACGTTATAGGAGAGCTGCTCCTTCTGGACCAGTAGCTAGAGGTCAGACACCATAATCAATGGCAGTTAAATGATGCTGAAAATCAAGAAAATTTAAAGCCCTCATTATAAAGGCCAGAATAAAGATGGCCAGAATGCAAAATTCTCTTGAACAAAGTAGGTGTCACACCTAGCAATCAGGGCAAGAAAGAAATCTTGTGACATTTAGTAGCATGGGGATTTTGATAGAGGAATAATTATTGAGAAAATAAGACTGAATCAGGTTGCAGAAACTGGAAAACTACAAAAACTGTCTGGACAGATGGTCACAGATGATTTACCAGAAGCATCTTAACTTCCTTTACCTATTTTTAGAGCAGCATCCTCTCTGGGGAATATTTGTAAACAATAATCAGTCTCAGTACCGTAAGTGAATGAAAAACATGCAAACAACATCAGTGGTTAATTGGATTTACTAAAGTAATTGGGGAAAACTAGATTTTTTTCTTGTAAATAAAAATTCTCTGAGGTTTTTTTTTTTTTAACCTTTGTTAAAATTGTAGTAAAATTTGAAATTTTCACAATATGACTGCTATGACTAAATGTATGTGAAATCTGTAGAACTGTTGAGTACTCTTTTAAGCACCCTAAAGTTTAAAATATTTTGACCAGTCACCTTCAAATATGAAATAAATCTAGAATATATAATACATTATATAATTATATATATTTGTGTGTATATATATATAAATTATATATAATTGTGTACAATTTTAATGAGAATGAACTTAATGTTCATTTTACAATAACAGCATAGTATTAACTATGAATTTCCTATTAAATGAGTCTGTTGTAACCAAAATTGTAACGGACTATACACTTTGAACAACTATTCATATTTTGCAGGAGAAAATATAGATGAGCACTGCTTGTTTTCACTGGACTACAACTAGCACAGTTATCGCCATTCATGTTATAAAAAGTTCCTCAGTTTACTCTAGGCTTTGCCCTTGGATGTGGCCACATAAGGAGACTCAGGAAAATAAATTCAGGCTAACTAAAACTGTGAATTTAAAGTGGATTACTTAAACCAGACTAAGCTCATATCAAAAGAAATTGAATTTACCTAAATTTATCAAGTGACCTAAGTAATCCATTATAAAAAATATTAACAAAATTATTTAGGGTGGTTTAATTTTTTCACTCTGAAACTTAATGTGACGTAACTTTTTTTCTGAAAGATCCCAAGTGCACAGCTTTTTGAAAATCAGTATTTGACAAAGAATGCTTCAGAAGTCACAGAATCACAGAATCACAGAATGATATGGGGTTGGAAGGGACCTCTGGAGATCAGCTAGTCCAACCCCCCTGCCAAAGCAGGTCTACCTAGAGCAGGTTGCACAGGAACATGTCCAGGTGGGTTTTGAATGTCTCCAGAGACGAGGACTCCACCACCTCTCTGGGCAGCCTATTCCAGTGCTCTGCCACCCTCAAAGTAAAGAACTTCCTCCTCATGTTTAGATGGAACTTCTTATGTTCAGATTTGTGCCCGTTACCTCTTGTCCTGTCACTGGGCATCACTGAAAAAAGACTGGCCCCATCCTCTTGGGACCCACCTTTTAAGTGTTTATAGGCATTTAGTCTCAGGTACCTATGTCTGTGTGTGTAAATCTACAAAGATACATATTTTGTATAATATCAATTATAAATATTAGCATTTGTTTACAGTTATCATTAAATATTAAATACAAGGTGGCACGGCATTGAACTGAGAAAGTTTTGATTCTACTAAATACAAATCATTCCAAGGAACAGGCATACAGTTCAAACAATGACTAGTTAGCAATTTCCTGCCATGAACATTTGTTTGCATTGTTTCTAAAACACAGCAAGAGAATTACAGCACATCCTGCTGAACTATGTAACATTTCATTTGTATTTTGTGTCACTCCATAGATGTAAAGAAAATTCTTCAGGGTGGACTGATAACTTTTTGCATAGCAAGCAAGGTTGAATATACACAAGAATAGCATTGATTCCGTATATTAGTAAATCAGAAAGTAAATCCTACAATTTTATTAAAATCAAAATCCTTACATTTCCAGGTTTCTTGATTTTTATATTCTTCCTTTCCACACTTAACATATCAGATAGATGCACAAAACCCTTGTCTCCTAATCTCTTCTCAGTCTTTTTGTATTCTGAAAAATAAGGCCTTATAATCAGGTTCACTAGCAGAGACAGAGATGTGATCATACCACTCTACTAAGCACTTGTCAGGCCACACCTCGAGTACCATGTTCATTTCTGGTCCTCACGATTCAAAAAAGACACAGACAGAATGGAAAAGCTCCAAAGGAGGGCCATAAACAGGCTGGAGAACCTGCCCTGTGAGGAAAGACTGAAGGAGTTTCTCCCTGGAGAAGAAAAGGCTCAAGGGCACCTTACCACAGTATTCCAGTACTTAAAGGACAGCTACAAAGAAGATGGACGTGTTGTCTTCACAAGAAGCCATATGGGAAAGACAAGGGGCAATGCATTAGGAGTTGTTTCATCTCAATATAAGAAAGAAATTTTTTACAATAAGAACAATCAATCACTGGAACAATCTTCCTAGGGACATGGCAAAGTCTATCACTGGAGGTAGAGTCTATCACTGGAGGTTTTCAAGATGCAATTGGAGAAGGTGTTAGATAACCCCATTGAAGCCCTCTTTCCCACGAAAGGTTGGATCAGATGATCTTTTGTGGTCCCTTCCAACCTGGGCTGCTCTACAGTTCTATGTTTCATTGTGATTTCAAAATTCTTCCTGTGTTCTACATAAGGGACAAATTTTGAATTATGCACTATACTAGTGTATTTCAATTAGATACTTAAAATGGGTATCCACAGGGGCCAGGGCTATTTTGAATCCGTTTCTACCTATTGTACATATTGTACATCTTTCTTTGCTGTTCCTTAATGCATTTCCAACAAACAGAGTATGAACAATATCATTTAGCCTACTTTCATTAACTAACACTAAATATGTCTTTGTTAACACTGTTTAAGTGAAACTGGTGCCATTGCCACTAAATGTGTTTGTACTTTTTCCTGTAAACATGTTAAAGAGAAAATTGCACTACACCAGTGATACACAGCTTCTGAAAGAAGGTCTCAAATAAAAATAAACATTTTCCTATTTAATTATATTAATCTTCCATATCAAATTTGATAAATTCACTATGTTGTTTTTAAATTATGCCACTGGAGTCTTTAGAATTCTTTATTACTTTTTATTTCTCCATAAGTAGTCTTTCAATGCAAATGTTGCTTGGGGGTTGAAATATATTTTAATTGCATGCAATTAAATATATTGGTATTTTATTTCTATTTAAAACTCCTTGCAATGTGTTTTAGATGCAGCATTTTCTCATTTTAAACAACTTACCCAATTTAGATCCACTTTTAAATACAATGTGAAGGTTATTTTCTTTAGACAAGCATAGTTTGTTCCAGGCTTTATTTTACTCCAGATTTTTAAGTTAATTTTATTAGATGGAAACACTAGGTCTCATCTGTTTTACTTGGAAAAACATTGACCCTGCAGTCTTAGTTTAAATATCCTATTCTGCCTTTAGCAATTAGTCATTAATAGTACAAAAGGTTTTACACATAATTTTTATGACTAAACACTCACAACCCAGGCAAGATTTTTCAAATATTTTTCACAATTCTTTAGAAAAAAAAATTGTTTATATTATTTTCTGAAAATTGCAGGTTCTAGTCAGCTTCAGTACATGAATATCTAAGTTTGTAAATATATACAAACCCATGTGGGTCTATACCACGGAGTGCATACAGACATGGCAAAATCACTGTCTGACTTCCACTTTAAGACTTTAAGGAAAGTTGTAGTGTTACATTTCTGTTGAATAGAAGACATGTAGAGAGATCACAGACTTACAAGATCCCCTAGAATATTGCAGTCAATATTCTGTGGAGGCTCAGCCCACTAACATATCTGGTATTATACAGATGAGGCAATGGCAGATGGAGGAAATTGGGGGGAAAAAAAAAAGAAAAAAAAAAGAACAAGTGCATACGACCAGTGTGGCTGTAGAATGGCTAAAGCTTTTAAAATAAGTAGAACTCAGTTTAGTTATAAGGACATATGTGTCTAATAATATTTGAGATGTCCTAGCATATCTTGCCTGACTTCCATGGGCTAGCCTAGAGAGATGAGACATGTGGCTTTTCCATGGTTCCTGTGTCATATTTCCCAGACTTTCATAAATGACTCGGATACGTAGAGAGCATTGTGAAGCTCATTATGTGGTATTGAAAAGTGGCTCCATTAGCTATATTAACTGTGTCTGGAATTTTGACTGAAATCCACAATCTGGACACCTTAGTTAAACGCAGATGTTGGGCATCTAGACTTGGTTGTTGATTGAAGTTTCCTAATACAAGATCTTAGAAAATCAATCACTAGTTCTCATTACTTGGGGTTATTATTTTAGATGACTATAATTCTTCACTGGCTAAGCAGAGAAATGGTAGCAGCTAGGCACCTATGTCTTCTTGGGAGCAAGTCTGTCTAACGTCTCTCTGAAGACAGGCACCTGATGAAGTAGATGTAGCTGCTTTTCCCTAAATTGTGGCAGTGATCACAATGCCAAATAACCTTTTGCTATTATAGTGTTTGGACCACTTTCACAAACTACTCCAACACTCATCTCATCTCTGAGAGGTAAGGCTTTCAGCCTTTCAGCACTCATCTGACCTCCATGCACAATAAGGTCATGGAGCAGACCCTCCTGGAAGACACGTCAAAACGTATGGAAGACAGGGAGGTAATTAGAGAGAGACAACATTACTTCACCAAGGGCAAATCACACCTCACTAATCTGGTGGCCTTCTACGATGGAGTGACTGCATGAGTGGACAAGAGAAGAGCTAAGGATGTCATCTACCTCGACTTCTGTAAGGCCTTTGATGCAGTCCCCTGCAATATTCTTGCTGTTACATTGGGGAGACATGGGTTTGACAGATGGACTGTTAGATGGATAAAGAGCTGGCTGGTCCATACTAGGACCAATACTATTTAATATCTTCATCAATGACATAGACAATGGGATTGAGTGCATCCTCAGCAAGTTTGCAAATGACACCAAGCTGCGTGGTGCAGTTGATTCACTTGAGGGAAGGGATGTCATCCAGAGGGACCTTCACAGGCTTGAAGAGTGGGCCCATATAAACCTCATGAAGTTCAATGAGGCCAAGTACAAGGTCCTGCACCTGGGTTGGAGCAATCCCCAGTATCAGTACAGGCTGAGGGATGAAGGGATTGAGAGCAGGCCTGCGGAGAAGGACTTGGGGATACTCATGGACAAAAAATTTGACATGAACTGGCAATGTGCACATGCAGGCCAGAAAGCCAATACTATCCTGGGCTGCATAAACAAAAGCATGGTCAAGGGAGGTGATTTTTCCCTTCTGCTATTCTATGATGAGACTCCACATGGAGTATTGGGACCAGCTTTGGGGGTCCCCAACACAGGAAAGATATGGACTTGTTAGAGCAGGTCCAGACGAGGGCCACAAAAATGAGGGCTGGAACACATCTCCTATGAAGAAAGGTTGAGAGAGTTAGGGGTTTTCAGCTTGGAGATGAGAAGGCACTGGGGAGACCTTATTGTGGCCTTTCAATACTTAAAGGGTGCTTATAAGAAAGATGGACAGAGACTTTCTACCAAGGGCTGTAGTGACAGGACAAGTGACAATGGTTTTAAACTTAAAGTCTGACCCCCTGGCAGGGAGTTTAGACTAGATGATCTTCCAAAGTCCCTTCCAACACAAACCATTCTCTGGTTCTCTAATTTTATGAAAGTAGGAGTTCTCAATTATAGATTGTATAATGTTTCTTAGATAAGACTTTTCCTACAAGGAAAATATTTGAACAGTCTATTGTATTAGTTATTGACTAGTAGAAAATCTTTTTCTGGTCTTGTCCACTGCAAATCAGAACACTATGCAAAAATTTCATTCATAGTCTATATCACTGGTTGTATCATTCAACCCTCTGGAACTTCCTGTTCCCTGTATTTCTCAAATCAAAGTGTTTAGCCTCTCAATGTCTTACTTTATCCTCTGTATTTGCTTTTACTCATTGTTATTACCTTGCTACAGTCTCAAAATGATCAGTCTCAATTACTTACTATTACATTTTTTAAGAAACATTCTTTCATATTTGAGAGGTGCTCCCCAAATACTTATGAAAATTTTCTCTATTATTCCTTGATCTACTGTAAAAAGTCTCAACAACAGTTAGGCTGCTGCTTTGATGATACCACATGCTGACTTAATACAGTAACTCAAATTAACCTTTCTATGTGCAATCAAGTGATAAAATTTGTCTCAGATTTTGATTGACGAAGAACTTGTTAGACAATGAAGCATCCTTTAATTCTGTGTTTGTATAGCATCTAGTCCCATGTGGGTTAAAATAAAAAGGAAAAATTAATACAAATGAAAAAAATTACTAACAAAGCCAAGTAAAGATTTCATAAGCATATATGTGTTTGTCTGATTACCATCAAAAAGTTGTGATTTTGGAAAGATGTTACCCTACACTTTGAATATTGGTTTGCAGGATGTTCCAATTGCTTGGAATAGGGAACTGATTTAAATTTGAATATCTATCCTGCAAAATAATTTCTATTTTTCACCAAAAGCTTATTAGCAGATATTTTACCAAAATGCTTCAATGTAAGGGAGGGAGAGAAACAAGAGTACATTTAACTGGCATTTAATTTGAAAATATTTTGGACTGTGGATGTTACAAGTTATGAAACTTCACAACTGAAAGCAGATTCTTTTTTTTTTTTTGCCTGGGAAAGGTACAGAAAAGCATGATATTTATTCCAGTGCAAAAAATCATCAAAATGTCAGTATTCCAATTAATCCTTATAACCCAATGAAGCAAAATATTACGCAAAATTTGTGCATTCTGTTGAATTCATGCGTCTTCCAGACGTCTTCCAGAGAACAGTATTCCATTATAGCTTCAGTTAAAGTTGAAGCTGTGTCTAAGTTTCCTAGTCACATTTTCCTCAGGGGTCCGTACTGGGACTGGGACTGCTTAACATTTTTGTCGGCAACATTGACAGTGGGATAGAGTGCACCCTCAGCAAGTTTGCTGATGACACCAAGCTGTGTGGCATGGTCGACACGCTGGAAGAAAGGGATGCCACCCAGAGGGACCTGGACAGGCTTCAGAAGTGAGCCCATGTTAACCTCATGAAGTTCAACCAAACCAAGTGCAAGGTCTTGCACCTGGGACATAGCAATCCCAGGCACAAATACAGGTTGGGCGTAGAATGGATTGTGAGCAGCCCTGAGGAGAAGGACTTGGCGGTGTTGGTTAATGAGAAGCTCAACATGAGCCAGCAATGTGCACTTGCAGCCCAGGAAGAAAACTACATCCTGGGCTCGTCAAAAGAATTGCGGCCAACAGGTTGAGGGAGGTGATTCTGCTCTTCTACTCCGCTCTGGTGAGACTCCACCTGGAGTACTGCGTCCAGCTCTGAAGTCCTCAACACAGGAAGGACATGGACCTGTTGGAACGAGTCCAACGGAGGGCCACAAAGATCATCCAAGGGCTAGAGCAATTCTCCTATGAGGACAGGCTGAGAGAGCTGAGGTTATTCAGCCTGGAGAAGAGAAGGCTCCGGGGAGACCTTATTGCAGCCTTCCAATACCTAAAGGAGACCTACAGGAGGGATGGGGAGGGACTCTTTATAAGGGAGTGGAGCAATAGGACAAGGAGTAATGGTTTTAAACTGAAAGAGGAGATTTAGACTAGATATTAGGAAGAAATTTTCTGCTATGAGGGTAGTGAGGCACTGAAACAGGTTGCCCAGAGAAGTTGTGGATGCCCCATCCCTGGAAGTGTTCAAGGCCACGTTGGATGGGGCAACCTGGTCTAGCAGGAGGTGCCCCTGCCCATGGCAGGGGTGTTAGAACTCGATGATCTTTAAGGTCCCTTCCAACCCAAACCATTCTATGATTCTATGATTTTATTTTATTGCAGTCAAGTGTCCCCAAACAAAATTAGAGAAAATACAGTAAGCAAAGTGTTAGTTACATGTTTTTTGCTGAAAACCTGGCAAGTAATAAGAAAGCCACCTAATACAACAGGAGGAATATTTTTCTGTAATCTGTCGATAAAAGGAGACACTAAAAGTACTTTTAATTTATCTTTCCACATTTTCAAATGTAAATCATTGCATCCCCTTTTTTATTCTTTTTCTTTTTGTAGAATTACAGTATGTTAAATTTTGCTTTATCTTTGGTACTTCATAATTTCTCCAGAATCTGGACTGCTTTTTTCTTCAGCTTTGATTTCATAGTCAGAGACTCCAAGCTGTTAGTATCCAGAAGTCGCGTTTCATAATCCTTTTCTTCACTGCACAAAAAAAGGCTGTCATGGCATTTTTGTATTTATTCATGGTGTTATTTATCTCTGAAACACTCAAAACAGTGCTCAAGAGAGTTAGTCTGAAAATGATATCAAGTTATACCATGCAACAGCATAATGAGTGTGAATGAGATACAATGGTAAAGGATAAAAACAGCTTGTTGATTTTTTGTGGGTTTCTTTCTTTAATTTCAACTCATCCTTTTGAATCAGAGAACAAAAAGTAAACAGTAGACAGTCCTGTTTTTGCAGAGTTTATGACATACATAGTTAAAATTTTATACTGACTATAAAAAACACAATGCAATGTATTGTGTAACTTAGGAACATCCTACATGCCGTTTGAACACAAAATATTCGTACATCATTTATGTTTTGATTACACGCTAAGTGCTGACAAGGTATTGCATTTATGAATAATGCAAAGAAACTGAAAGAACGGGCTTTTTATATTCTGTTCTGAGCCTCTGTTTTTCAGCCAAAATGATTTAACAATGTAAAACACATGTCATTGATGGAATATGATTAGAAATACATTGTGTTCTTGACAGTTAACAATTATTCCTGTGTGCATTAGTGATGCAGTCATAGCAGCTATAAAAGCTAAGTGTCAGGTATCTCCAAAAATATAAGACCACAGCCTTTTCAGTAACACCTTGTACTTCTAATTCTCTCTGAGTAATGTTTTTCCATTAAAACAAATAATCAGACAGGAAAATTAAAATATAACTCTGTAACATTTCCATTGACCAATTTAGCAAGCATTGAGAAAAAATGCAATCACATTGGAAATATATTCAGAAGAAGCAAGTGCCCATACTAAATTATTTAAAAAAGAAAGAAAGAAAAAAACAAAAGCCTTAAGAACCCATCTACCCCTATCCTGCACCGCTTAAAACTCTGAAAATTTGTCGTATTTTTAATTGAAATGTATTGCATGATTAATCTTGATTTATGAAGGATCTAATGTCTGCGCTCTTTCCATTTCCCTTTGCTGAAAATATCCTTAAACACCCTTTTAATCAATATTAGAAAAAAATCAACATTGTCACAGTTACAGTAGGATCCCACAGAGCCTAGCTCCAGCATAAGCAAAATTGTCCAACTGACAAATATTTCATGTTGGACTACTTTCAGCAATTAGCCACCTACAATAAACAACATTGATATATTAAAGTATTATTTTTTTCAAGTGACTTAAACAGCTATTGTAAGTTTTACATCCACAAATGAGACAATCCTTCTCATTAAGATTTAATGAGAATGTTGTTTAATTTAGTCACTTTAACTCTATTGAGTCTTCTGTTGTAGGATGTTCCTCAAGGACTTTTATTCCCACCTTTTAATTAGAGTAGGAGACTATTCAGAGATATATTCTATAATCAGAACACCACCAAGATGTGAATACCATATTCAGAGTTGGTCACACCTAGAAGAATTTCAGTTTTTTAAAAATAAATGAAAAATTGAAGAAATGTGCCTTGTGTGGGATGGGAAAGTACTGTGCACAAACTATATCAGCACACTAAGACTTAGATAGGTATGTTAGTATGCCACTAGACACTCAAGTGAAGAAAAAGGATAAGTTTTTTTTACTTAGTTTCTGAGAGAATGTTAGGATGAAATTACTCTGCACTGCAACCGTCTGCCTTTAAGGGAATTCTAGGCCCCTTGTTCAGATACAGGTGTCTGCACTGTAGATGTCTAAAATTTGGCAGAATTCTGCTGATGACCTCCTACAAAGATGATTTCATTCCTTTCACTATTCTTAAAGCTGAAGTAGACTAGGTTATGATGCTCATATATCACTGTGACATGTCAAAATATTCAGAATCAAACTGCTTTCTATTAGATATTTTTGAAGTACCTTTTTAATACCCAGCAAAAAAAGGCTTAACTTTCTATTTCTACATATTGCTTAAAATAGCTCTGCATTGTTTGTTTGTGAACTCAGAGCATCAAATGCAAGATACGGAAAATCAGAGGAGTATATCTTAGACCTTTACTACAGATTGTAAAAAAACGTGCTTTCATTCTGACTGTGTCAATGCTATGGAAACCCTTCTTAACTCAAGAAGAGCACGGAATACTTTGGAGCCAAGGTGCAAGGAAATCAGAAGGGTGGGACCATCAGTGGTGTCTCTAATGAAAAATGAATCCTCTAAGAATTACATGGAATATATATTATTTATCAGTTGTGGACAGTAGACAGAACTCTTCTTGATCTAATTCACTGAGAGTCCCAGACTTTTTTCTTCCCTTTGACCTCCCATGTCTTTCTGCAAGAAGAACCATCTACCTTGGAAAGAGGTTTAAATAGATTTTGATCTTTCTGATAAGGCAAGCAGGTAAATTCTTAATCTTATTTTGTGCCTTTTATTGACTTTGAGGCATATTGTAGAGGTAACTTTTTAATAAATATATTTTCAATCATTGTTTGTTTCCGATGTCAAATGGGATATTAAATTTCATCAAAATTCTCTCTGAGAATATGCTACAGGATGGAAAGGAGTAACCCAAAAAGTGTCTGCTGAGTCTCAATAAAATTTGCTCTCAGGTATGAAGGCTTTTTTTTAATCTTATGCAGTCATTAGAGATAAAAACATGAAACCTTCTACAAAATGAAGGGAAGAAAGGGACAGAGAAGATAATTTTGCTTTTATTCCAAAAAAATTCAGTTCGCAGACAAAGGAGAAACTTTGATGCATGTACAGTACATGTTATTTTTTTTAATACATCTCCATTTTTCTCTCATTGGTAATGCTCCTTGAGATTATTCCAAATTGCTCTGCAAAATCCCGTTTGATTTTATTTGGTTTAGCTAAAGTCATAGACTAGAGCTGATTACTGATCTCCAGTCAGGAAGAATTTTCCTATAATCATACCAATACGTTCCAGTTGAAAATATTTGGAAAGTTGTTTTCAAGACTCAGCAGGGCTTAATTTAATATCAGAACTTTAGATTTTTTTACACTATCAAATCTCCAGCAAGAATTTAATTTCATTTTCATGCAGTTAATTTTATATTTATATTTTTCACTCAGAATGTGCATAGCAGGAAAGAGAGGTGTATTTGAACAAGGAGGGGGCAAATACATTATTACAATTGTTTTTTTTCTCATTTTTCAGATGTCAGTCTGCAGTTTACAGTCAAAGTTGACATGCTTTAGCTAGACTTGATGAAAACAGGTCTTGCGTTTCTCACATTGGAAAATAAGAAAATAGTTTCATCCTTCCCCTCATTTGTACTGTGTCTTTTGAGATGAAATGATCTGTCATTTTCACTTAACATCCAGCTGTTGCTCCAGAAGGTCAAGGACCTCCTTTAGGTCCTGGTCTGTATATGATAGACCAATGTGGATGTCTTGGACACCTTGTAATGTTTCCAATGGCAGCAGATGCCTGCGTTTTAGAACTGTGTCAGTCCCATGAGTAAGATTTAACTCAGATTGCAGACAGCTTAAAATAAATATCTATGTGCACGTGTTTGCATGTAACCTAGAGCTTTAAGATCCCATTTTTGGGGCTTGAAAGGGAGCCTCTGATCAGTGAAACTACTGTAATTCTGAAGAGCTACTCAGTTCACTCTAAAAAGAGATATCTATGTTTAGCCAGGTGTCTTCTCTCTCAGTTATATTTCCTATATTGACAGGATCTCCTGGGTTTTGTAATTTAGGTCCTATACAGATACCTGTCTTCAGACCCCCAGAGTTAGGTATCAACAGCGTGGAACAGATTACCACCCCACCAGCATGATCTGTTTTACCTAATTTTAACCATGAAGAAAACTAGTTTACTTGTCTAGACAGTAGCCTAGTTCTTTCCATATTATAGATATTCTAGTCTTCAAAGAATCAATTATACTACTTGTCTTAAAGCAGGAATAATGGCTTCCTGGAACAAATACTTGTCATTCATTGCAGAAGAAACATACATAGTTAGGTTAGACTAATTAAGCACAGTTAGGTTAAACTTCAGGAGATACAGGTGAGATGAGGCCAGTGATGTGTGTTTCTTTCTCTGCTTCTTTGTCAGTGCACCTTGATGTATCAGATGTGAATTCTATTTATTTTTCTTCAGCTACATGTCACTTGATGTTAAAAAATTGGATCTTTTTTGATTTTTACTATCAGTTATCACAATTCAATTTGTTTTTTTCCTGTTAGATATTATCATTATTGGCATAAATTACTGTGTATTAAAACATTTAAATTATTTCTGGATTATATATGAGCTGTTTCAAACTGACTTTGCCAAAGGACTGGAACTTTTACAGAAAGACTAATTTGGATGTTTAAGTATCATAGGTATTTTGTTCATCAGTACATTCTGTCACAGATACTACATTTGGAAATAAATGTCTTCTCTGAGATAGAACCATGACCTTATTCTTTAATATTGGAATTAATGAATCCAAAGCAATATTGGAATAACACTGTAGCAGAGAATGATTACATATCCTGCTACCAAAAGATAATATGATTTGTATACAGAAAAATTCACCCACTAACATATTCTTATATGTAGAACTGCAAGATAACAGAGTAACTGCATTAAATTGTCTTTAAAAAAAATAAAAAACAAAACAAAACAAACAAACAAACAAACAAAAAAAACACCCTAAAAACAAAAGCAAACCATTACATTTTTAGTTCCCTAACTATGCAGCTCCTTCTGCAGTATTTCTTTTTTTCAGGTTTGATTCTCCCTGAAAAAGTGTGACTGTAAATGACACCTTCATTTCAAAGAGCTGTTTCTTCCACATATTCGTTTGTAAACTCATATAACTCAGCCTAAATACTGAGTTTCATAAGGAAAGGGAAAGAGGGGAGGGAAGTGACCTTAATTTTTTTTAGGACCAAACAGACACTTCAGGAAGGATGCTGGAACTATGAGAGTACATTAATTATTGCCACTCAGGTCGTAATCTGGACATGGGGTTGTAATATTAACTCTCTGACCCTTTTCTGTGGAAGAAAGTACATTCTGTGTCAGATCATGAGAGCTAGCAGTAGCAGAAAAGACAGTTTCTTGTTTGAGAAGTGACTAAGTTGAATCTTCAGCCCCTGAAAGATGAGAAAAGGAATTCCATGATGTCATTTTTTGTCATTTTCTTTTACTGCAGTAGAACTTTTTTCTTCTCTATGAAGCTTTTAGAGAAAATAAAATTTTGTATATCATTGCTGATTTCTGTTGAATTTACACATAGTTAATGAATTTTAAAAAACACTGAGAGATATTTGCCTAAAAAAAAAAATTCTTCAAGTCTTCAAGAAGGCCTTTTTGTTACAGAGGAATCATTAACCCACACATGAGGTTCTTACTTTCTCAACCTAAAGCTAATTATTCAATCTCTTTTCAATAGCTCTCATAACACTGAATTCAGTTTTTGGCTGTTCATGAAAGAAATACAAATGGATACTATGGCAGGCTTACCATAATTCACCACAGAAATCACAGCAATGAAATAATGTAGAATTAATGACAAAGCATAGACAAAAGCTGAGATCAACTTCTGACAATGTGTGTCCTGATATCTATTATTGTGACTAGGTATGAAAGAATCTAATTGTCAGACTTGTTCCCAGGCACTTGTTGCCTGATTCATGAAGTGCCAGAATAAGGCAAAGGTTGATGACTTAGAAATCTTGTGCTATTTAATAATGTCACTACTAGGTCTGATCAAAAGTCAAGTCTATGAACCCCTGTTGAGCAACATTAATGTAGCAGATGCTTAAGGGCAGAAGTATGGATAGAATAATTTTTTTTTTTTTTCTTTTCAAAAAAACAGTACATTAGGGACTTCCTGGGCCAAAAGTTGGATTGAGTTTAAATTTGTTTAAGACTTTTGTGAGCCCATTTGTGCTTTATGTCTCCACGACATTCTATGGTGTCCAGTTCCATGACTCAACTGTGTTATAAGGAAAAGTATAGTTCTTTCTCTTTGCTTTAAATGTAATACTTCAAATTTTATTGCATGTCTTCCCTTCTTCTTCGGGAAAAAATAGTAGACAATTTTATTTCGGGCTAGCTTTTTGAGCATTCCTTCCTTTCTAGATGTCTATTTCTTTATAAATACTGTGTTCTAAATCCCAGCCTCTTAAGCTTCTCCCCTTACAGAAGTTATCATGTAGCCCACCTTCTTTTGTCATCCTTTTTCTAGTTTTCTCTTTGAAGAGAGGGTGACCAGAACTGCACACCACATTTACAATGTAGAGATACCATGGATGCTTTGTACTGTGATAATGAAGTTCAGAAAAACTAACACATGTGTGGAAAAGATGTATTTTTACTGGGGAGATGAAAGTTAATGGGTCTCTCTTGATGAAGATCAAAGGATGGATGCATGGAAAAAGAAGTTAATAGAAAATGAACCCATGACATAATATATTTCTCTAAAATGTAAAGGAAATTTTAATGGTAAATATTCTATTTTATTGCAAGTTTATATATATATATACACTACAGGTTTTTGCCTTCTTTTGTTTGATTTAATATTTTTGCACTGTTTTTGCAGAGTTCTAACACTTGTTCTTCAATGATGCAATACTTGTAAGAAAACTTGCATTTCTTCACATCTTCTCTGTGGTTTGATACCATTTTTTATCTTAACTATGTAGTCTATCCCAGCCCCAATGTATTAAGTATTTGTCCAGATTTTCCACAAATGCACTTGCTTTGGTCAATCGGTCCTAATTTTTGAAGGTATACTAATTAAGCTTTAGATAAATTAAATAACATTTGAATGCAAAATGACGTAAGACACATTCCTATCAAAATTAGCTTTTGAGTAATGCATCATTATCACAGGTCGTTGCTCTGACGAAATTAATCTGCAAAGCCACCGGTGTGACAGAGCTAATGATATATTAGTGTGATTCATCATTAGTGATCATCAACAGCCAATGATGTATTAGTATGTTGCTCCAAGGATGGTGCTATCCAGAAAGAATGAACTACTATAATTAAATTATGGCACAGAAGTCAATGACAAGACCAGTGTCTAACCCAGTCAACAGCAGGTAGGAACACCGGCACTAAATCAATTTCTCTAGAACTTTTAATTTTGGCTTGCTAGTTGCAGCTTTGCAACTTTGTTAATCAGGTCTCATTACCCTTGTGGAAAATTATATTTGCTCTACTTCCTTCTCCAGTAGCATTTGGCAACACTTACAATATTAAGCCCTCCAATACTTAGAGAGGGGAACATTTTTCACATGACATAAAAAAGTGCAAAGACTCTTGCCAATAGCACTGCAGTGCCTTTCTGTGAAGGTGGAAAACTAGACATCTATAAGAAATTTTTACAGTACCACATAAATTATGTTAATATACACTTCCCAACTTCCCCAATTTTTATCTTTGGATGGTAATGTTCAGCAAAAATTAGAGAGCAGGAAGCTAAAACAAATAAAACCTATTGGATGAGTAGACCACTCAGACCAACCAAATCATTTTAGCTTTAGGATTAGGTCACAAAATTCAGTTTGGAGAGACAGAACTATGACAACATAAAATTACATTGTCTTTTCCTTATATTAGACAAAAAGTCCTCTGGAAGTCTGTTTCTACTACTCAACCACCCTCTTTTCATATCCCACCCAGCTGACAGACACTTGTATCCATTTTTTTTCAGAATCTTCCTTCCCATTTTAAGCTTCTCCTAATTTTTTTTTTTTGTCTAGATCCTTAGTCTAACAGGTCTGTCAACAGGTGACAAGGAATATCCCTGTCTCTATGTTTTGCCCAATGTATTATGTGTTTCTGCTACAGACCCACCACTCTTGGTATCTAGCTTTCTGTCATTCATCCTTCTCTTCCAGCCAGGTGGACTAAATTTAAGGACAGGTCATGAAAGCATCTCCCAGGGCAACTCAAGCTCTAGAGTAAAATCTCTGTAATTTAAGTAAAATCTTCAGAATAGTAGTTTGCGGGTGGCCTTGGTTACTGACTGGAGAAGGAAGAGCCTATTTTACTCTAGCAGTCAGGTCACAACTGTCAGGTCCTGCAGAAACTTACATACATACAGGTAACCTAGACTAAAACATGTTGGTCCATAATGCTCGCTCCTACTTTCAACTGCCTACTCCTGCTTTGGTATGCATCCATAAGTTTTACATTAATGTTTATGAAGACCATTGTTTCCCATAATACTTTTGTACCTCAAACCACAGGGAAGAATGGTCCTTGTTCTCTTCTTTCCCGTAATTTTCTAGTGTTCAGCTTTTGAAATTTGTCTCAGGAACTCCTCATGTTGCCTCCAGGACACCTCTTCATGTAAATAACACCTATGTTCTCCACTTCCAACTTAAAAATTAAAAATTGCCACTAAGCACCACCGCTCCTTATACTCCTTCCATCCCACTCAGGCATTATTGGAAACCGATAGTGACAATAAAACCACTCTTTTTCATAAGAAAATCTGGAGGTTTTTTCACAAAATTTTGGGCACATGTACTTGAAGAGGTCAGCTGCACATATGATTTCTAGGCCACAAGGGAATTCTTGTTTCATATATAAGCTGAATGTAACAGGTCCCAGACTTTTCTCTGGCTCCTCCGGACTCTGCCATTTTTTCTTTTATCTTTTGCTTATAAAATTTTTATCTGAGACCTCAAAAAGCTAAGAGACTTTCTCATCAGTCTCCTTCTGACTGTAGCCAAGCTGGCCGTCAAAAACAACAGAGGATAGAACAGAACTTTGAGGTCCATTTCCTGGAAAAGGTATTTTCTTGCCTCCAAGGAGACCATTTATGGCACCTTGAACATCTCTATTGAGTCAAATGAATAGAATAGAATAGAATAGAATAGAATAGAATAGAATAGAATAGAATAGAATAGAATGGTTCTGGTTGGAACGGATCTACAACAATCAACTAGTACAACTGCCTGACCAATTCAGGGATGAACAAAAGTTAGAGCATGTTATTAAGGGCATTGTCCAAATACCTCTTAAACAGACAGACATGAGGCGTTGGCCAGCTCTCTAGGAAGCTTGTTCCAGTGTTTGACCACCCTCTCAGTAAAGAAATGCTTCCTAATGTCAAGTCTGAACCTCCCCTAATGCAGCTTTAAGCCACTTCATGTGTCCAATAACTGGACACCTGGGAGAGGAGATCAGCACCACCCTCTCTGCTGCCCCTCCTCAGGAAGATGCAGAGAGCAATGAGGTCATCCCTCAGTCTCCTTTTGTCCAGACTAGACAAACCCAAAATCCTTAGCCACTCATCACAGGACATGTCTACCAGCCCTTTCACCAACTTCGTTTCTCTCCTCTGGGCACATAAGAGTATCCCAACATCCTACTTAAATTGTGCGGCCCAGAACTCCACACAGCACTCGAGGTGAGGCCATACCAATGCTAAATACACTGGATAATCACATCTAGTTATGCAGTGTTTAATGTACCCCAGGATGTGGTTTGCCCTCTTGGATGCCAGGGCACACAGCTGACTCACATTGAGCACGCTGTGAACCAGAACCCCGAGATCCCTTTCTTCAAGGATGCTCTCCAGACACTTCTTTCCCAATTTATGATTGTGGCCAGTGTTACTCCATCCCAGATGCAGAATCCAGCATTTATTCTTGTTATATTTAATAACATTGATGGTTGCCCAATGCTCCACTCTCTCCAGATCCCTCTGTAAGGCCTCTTGTCCCTCAAGAGAATGAACAGCACATCCCAGTTTGTTCTCATCAGCAAACTTGCTAATAGTGCATTTAACTCCTGCATCTAGATCATTGATGAATATATTGAATAAAACTGGCACTAGAATTGAGCCCTGAGGAACACCACTGGTCTCCAGCCAGATGTAGACCTGTTCACTACAACCCTTTGAGCCCTGCCATTCACACAGTTTTTCACCCAGTGCACTGTGTACCTGCTTATCCCACAGTTAGACGACTAGTCCAGAAGGCTACTGTGAAGGACAATACCAAAAGTCTTACTAAAATCCAGAAAAACTACTTCCGCCACCTTCCAGTCCTGTCATCCAGTAGGCAGGTGATATTATCATAGAAGGATATCAGATTAGCTAGATAGGACTTCCCATTCGTGAACCTGTGTTTACTGTTCCTGATGATTGCATTGTTCTTTAGATGTCTTTCAGTACTCTCAACTATCAGAGTACTCTTCAAGTCCCTGATGGTTTTTGAACCTTTGACCTCATCTTGATCTCTTTTTCTTTTTTCTCATTTATTACATCTGGATTTACATGGATCTCACTTCCATGTCATCCTCATTTGGGGAATGCTTTGAGTTGACAATATTCTAAGGTGAAACAGTCTCCTGGGAAATTGTGTAGAAAAAATGGCCAGAGAAAAAAAAAAAAAAAAAAAAAAGGCAAGTGGAATTGACAGTTCTCCCAACTTTTAACAAACTACAGCTCTAGGATTTCTGAGCCACACCTTGTCCACATCATCAGCATAAAGTCCACATCACTATGTTTAGTAACCTTTAATGAACTTTTTTTCTGTGAATGTGTCTGAATGCCCTTAAATATTTAAAAAAAAAAAAAAGAATTTGAAGCTATTTATATTTTTGGCCTCTGCAGTATTCTGTGGTAATAAATCTGACAGATTAATTATGTTTTGGGTGAAAAAGTTCTTCTTTTTTTGTTTATTTTAAGCTTGTTGCTGTTTTAAAGTTCCCTGGCCATCACACTGAAGTTAGACCGTATTGTAGTCAGGAAGGGATGAGTCAGTGCTGAAATAAATGCAAGATTCATGGAGATGGAAAGACGTAGAGCAGGAAGGTGACTGGTTCCATTCCTCACAACTAACAATTGTTTTCGGGAAAGGCAGACATTAGTTTCCTATCTTTACTCCTGGAATTTCTGTAACAATTTATAAATTATTTTGGTAAAGAAATAATCCAAGAGCCATAATACTCCAAACTGAAAATGCCTACTGATTTCACATGCTTGCGAGAGTCAAATGGCATTTGACAGTACAAAAGCTAAATCTCTTTCTCAAATATAGACAATCTCCACTTCTGTGAATTCATTTGGATGAATGTGGATGTTTACAAGACAGATATCTACATCTGAACTATTCACCTTCAGTTGTTTTTATAGTCAATGGGAAGAGAAGGAGCAACTTTTAGCGAGCAGTTGATTTCATCCTAGATTAGACATCCATATTTTATTGGATGAATCACATTCTAAAAGTGTCAGTTCTCCTACATTTTAGTGTCCTAGACAGAACACCAACTGAAGTACTAAAACTTTCTTAAAACCAATCCTACTGTCCCTGACAATGAAAGGTCTCAGGTAGAGAACCTGAATTTATAGCCCTGATAAATTCTGTGAAGAAAAGTGACAAGTATGGTCAGGATCATGTTGACTGACGCAATACTCTTCCAACCGTATACGCTTAGAGGAATCAAAAAGATGAGACGAGTTAAACACGCTTCGGATACATGATACATCTTGTGAAACACCTAACAGAAAGGAGGACGAATGATGAAATGTTCCCATCTTTCAGATGGAGAAGGTCCTAAATCAGAAGCCAATTACCAAAGACATTCCAATCCTGAATGAAGTCAGTTTGATCTAGATGGATCACATCTGTCAATACAAACTCAAGTTACATCAAGATGACATTTTATACAATATTATAACTCTTGCTGAGAAGTGTACAACTTCCTTTTCATGGAGAACCCCCCCTCTTTCTGGCAAGACGAACATGGCATGGACGGATCAGAGAAAAGAAGGGGGAAACCCTATGAAGACTAATGAAAGTACAACTGCAAAGGGAAAAATGGTGTGGGCACATGTACCTGAAGTACTACATTTTTGCTAGTGGGAAATAGCTAAGTGTGCTCTGGTACTTTCAAAGGAAAGGCAAGAAAAAAGTGGACACACAAGTAAGGGATACGTTGAAAAAGAACACATATCCTTTGGTCTTCTCAGAGAGTCCTCTCCTAAGCTAATTGTGTACATTTTTTTGGTGACAAGAGGCCTCATCTACCTCATCTACCTTCTACTCTCTGGAGAGATCCATTATTTCCAGATTAAGTCAGACACACAACAAGGCATATAGACTGTGTGGGCCTTGTGCATGAAAGGGATGCAAAAACATCTTCTATCCCTCCATCCGTCCTAAGCCGTCAGGTGTAAAGTCCTAAATCCTGACATGGTTTTCAGTTTTCTACTCTGTATTAATCTTATCTAAAAATTCTGGCAGAGACACCTACTTCCCCTGGTTAGATAGGAAGAGGTTTGTTCCTCCAATGCTCTTTCTAGAAGCTTTATGAGGTGCTGTTTCTGTTTTGATTAAGAAAGTAATTTTGGTGTGTTACCTTGTAAATCACAGTTCAAGATAAAAGCACCTAAGTTTTAAACAGTCTCAAAAAAAAAAGACAAATAATTTGTACTATATGGATATATCCAAAAGACCTTGAAATAGTCTGAAATGAAAGAATGGCGTCTAGAGACAACCTCACTTGTCCTGTCTTAATGAAGTAAACAAAATAAAAAGCACCCTGAAATCTCACTGAGCTGGCCTGCTTTCCTCCAGGCTTTGTAAGGTATTTCATCTTCAAAGGTGTATAGAAGACACAAATCCCATGCACTTGAATTTATATAGCAATGAATAATTGTTCATCCTCAGAAATAATAACCCAAGTGATCCAGAATTTGAAGTCCAGATAAAATTATCCAATGAAATTAAAATAGAAATTCCTTATGATATGGCTAGTATAGGTAAAAATAAGCTAAGCAGTATCAACTAGATTATGATTTGGTTTTCAACAAAGTAGATCTAAATTGACAGGAGAAAAATGGAAACTGAAATAAGAATATCTCAACAACAAAGTGAGGACACTATGAACTGAATAATTTATTTTTTCAAGGGCTGACTGTGAGAGTCCAATAACAAAAGAAATAATGTTATTGATATAAATGTTGGGAGATTGAAGGAAAAATGCATCTTTTTTCATTTCTTTGAAATTATCTTCCTTTCTATTATGATATCCAGAGAGAAAATTCATTCTGTTTAGTCTTTTCCAATATCAACTTTACTATCAATGCATAATAAATATGAAATAGCTTTCATTAAGTTTAAAGCTCCCAAAACTATATTCATAGTAATGTAAGATGAAAAGTAGAGGAGAAATGTCATACGTCATAGGACTGATCTTGTGAAAACTTTTTCTAAACACAGCTGCTATGTGTGAAAAAGAGGAAAACATAAACATCATAACCATAATGTCACACTTTGGCAAGTATAGTTCATTCTTATTGGACTCAGCATCAGTAAACAGAATAATTGTATCATAAGAAACTTGTAAATCTGAGAAAAGTGTTAGAAAAACACATGGCCATATTGTAAAGTTTGCTTTGATCTTACATGTTGTTCTAGAAAACCAGTTCCATCTCTCTAAAATAAGCAAAAATATAGGTATGACAGGATTCCTCAGAGGAAATTACTGACATTAGAAAAGCTATGGCAGGCAGGCAACACAGCACACTTTCATAATGCTGTATTCCCCTATTCCTATTAAACAAAGTGTGACTAGGTCATCAGGCCTAGGAGAGAAGATTCTGTCTTATTCCATGAGGTCCTGAACAGGCAAATTATAAAACAGAGCACTCAGAAATGGAAACTGTTGGAAAGAATACATGTGGTTAAGCTATGGGCGTATCTATGGCAACTGAGGTTTGGAGTTCTGAAGCATCTCAGCCAGCAGACTTCCACACATGAAGGGATAACCGCAAACGAATTGAAGGCAAAGGCAGAACTGGGGCCTACTCTGCTCAAAATGAAAAAAAGAACAGAGATTTAGTGTTTGAGATCTAAAACAAACAGCTCTGTGGGTGTCCAACAATCCTACTAGTGTTGTAAGGCCAGTATTGAAAAGCTTCAGTGTGGGTTCTAATCTTTAATCTAGAAAATCTGACTCAATTTTTCCTGTGTATGTTTTAGTCTCTGTAGCTTCTGCACTATATAACAGTAGTCAAAGAAGTATTGGTATTCTTGTCTAAATATTGTGAACCTGAAAGCTGTCTTTGTGTTGATTCAAAAGGGAATTTTAATCTCCTTTAGTACCCTGGAGTAAATTTTGTCCATACTTTATTATTACATCAGTAGATCAGTTTCATAGTGACAGGCGATATATATATGTCAAATACATAAACTGAAAATGTGATAGATCAGAAATTTGTGTTTACATATAACAACATTTCAAGCCAAAATGTATTCAAATTTACAATAAGTTTATTTATACTTCTGTGTCTGTTGAAAAGACATACGAACTGTGCAATGTCAAAGAAAGTGACGAATGCTCCGGATATTTATGTTTTTTCAAAGCACACACCACACTGTAACATGATTTTTACAAGAGATTTATAGTCTTCCTCAGTATCACCACTTACTTTCAATATCCAAAAGTTAAGAAAAGGTTTAAGGACATTAATATACAAACAATATACTCTCTTATAAGTTACTTAAAATGTTAAATTGCCATTAATAACACATCAAAATTAATAGATTTATAAGTCACATAAACAACTTTAATCAGTATTCAGTTCTTAGGGATATTTTTCATATTAATATAACTGTATGAATATTACAAAAAGTTGGGAAATTTGTTAAGATTGGTTATTTTTGTATCTCTTGGACACTAGTAAGAATCTGGAAAAGAAAGCAGTTTTTTTCATGGATATTCAATCATAGACGGGGGACTCCAGGTCGCCCAGTTTCAATTGTAGAGTAACCATGGGCAATTTTCATTCCTTTTAATCCAACTAGAGTGGCATCTGAAGGCAGTTCCAACTGCCAACAAGTAATTTTTTTCCAGCAAATTAGAAGCCTAAGTAGGACCTAACTGGAGAGAAAACACTAAGGCAAGGCAAGAAATGATAAGAATTGATATGTATCTGCTTATGAATAGTAATCAGATTTCACAAGAAGGAAGGAGTTAAGCTATATTGTAATTCAGATACAATCGTTGAACTTGATGGAATTTGACCCCAACCCCAAGCCCCCACTTTTCAGGAAATATTCTAATAATGGCCTTTAATAATGGCCTAATGGCCTTCACCATCCTTTGTCTGAATTTGGGAGTCCCCAAATACAAGAGGCATGGAAGCTATGGGGAGATCTACTTCATATCTTCAAATTCAGGGCATTTTTCCAAACATTTAACATTTCCTGAAGACACTATAACTTAGTTTGGATGACATCCTTAAATTTTGGCAAGAAAATTTCAGCCTCGCTTATTTTAGACACCACCATAGTCTTTCTGGATCTATTCCAAAATCTCCAGGCCAGCTTGCAAGTCATCTGTCATTGTTGTCAATCATAGCTGTCTAAAAAAGATGTAAGAAGAAAAGTTGTTCTACATTGATTTTCAATTTTGCCTCAAAATTCCCAGCAATAAGTGAACGACATAACACAACCGTCTCCAAACATTTTTGTGGTTAACAGAATACAATACTGGTAATCCTTAACAAAGTTAATTGCAGTTAATTACTGAGGTTTCTATGAATTTATATTTACAAGGAGTCTACTTACATTGGCTTTTACTGTGATCCTGACTATTCTTAGTTGCTTAGAAGGGTTGAGGTCAGCTCAAATGGAAAGATTCCAAGAAAAAGCAGGATGCTACAAGATGTAGTACTAGTGATTTAGTAGGCAATACTTTCCCCTCTGATTCAACACTGAATCAGTGCCTCTGCTTTTAAGGGGCACTCTGCAGTTGTAAGGATGATATTTCAGATGAAAAATTAGTCCTAAGAACTTGACTTCACTATTTCTGGTCAAATAAAGTACAATTGCATATATTTATCTTGTCTTCCTTGCCAAGTCATCTCCTGCAGAGTTACATTTTGTTGTACGCTTCTTTTTATATTTCATTTCAATAAGGGTGGTAGGGTGGGTTTTTTTCTTTTCACTTTATGGATATTGAGTATCCACTGGGCAAAGTTACTTTGCCCCTTGAAAGAGCTTTCATGTTCTATATCTTTTTCAACGATGACATTTTTCTAGTATAATTCTTAATGCCGTATGGGTATTGTAAAGTACTGGAACAATGTTCTTAGGGACATTGTAGAATTCCTTTCATTGGAGGCTTTTCAGAACAAGTTAGACAGACTCTTGTCAGAGACAACATTAGTGCACCTGGTCCCATTTCAATATAGAATTGGACTGAATAGTGAGTGGTTTCTCATGTCCTTTCAAGCCCTACATTTGTCTTTTTCTTAAGCAACGGCTTTCAAGCAATTCCGTACAGGTATGTCACTGAGTTGATCTTTGACCTACAAATACTGCTGACTTACAGTGCAGTGTAAGTATATTGACCATCCTCATAGTCACTTTTTCTTCCTGTGCAATAATTGCACTTTCTTTCTGCAGTACTCCCGTAACATTTATCAAAACACCAGAGGAAATAAGGAACACAATATCACAGCATCAGCCCTCAGGAATAAAAATGAGGCTGACAACAATAACCACATAAGTCACTTAAAAAACACAAGAGTTCGATACTAATATTTCATTAGCAAATAAGAGCAGTCAAATAGACTCTTGAGATAAATTCTAGACAAAGAATTTCAGGCAATAAAATGCATGTTTTCCTTCAAAAATGAATGAAACCAATGTAGTATAACGTAAATGGTTATATGTACATAAAATATTCCCAATTTCTAATGTAATTTTGAGAATGATACATATTTTTCCAAGGTAAATAGTGCCACTTATTTGACCGCTTACTTTAGGTTGTGCAGCATTAGTTCATTTACTTGATAGTATTCCTGAATATATTTTATTACTCCAGTGAAAATGATTTATCTACAAAAAAATTATGTAAAAGAAAGTATCTGGGGCAAGATCTAAACCAGACATCAATCAAAATTGTTCTATTAAATTATATGGCAAGTGGCCAAATTCTCAACAAGTGTGAAAGACCTCATTTTTGTGAAAATGAGTTCAACCAACCTATGGAATTACTGGGAGGAGTTTCCCTAATATTTTCACTGGCAGCAAAAGTGAATAAAACAGAGAAGCACTCGAAAACAAGAAGCAGGAAGGCAGAGGGAGGGAAAGGAAGGGGGGGAATGGCCACCTAGGGCAGTAATGCTTGGTATTCACTAAATCAAATTATTAAATAATTACAAAATGATAAGAATAACCACAGTGGTCAAATTCTTTGAAACGGAATGTCTCCCTTCCTCCTTCCTAGTGCAAATGACAGAATACTCCATACACTCATAAACAGTTTAAGACTCCAAAATGTGTTTCAGCTGAGCTTTCCTTATTTTTGTTTGTCTCTGAATGGTATTCTGCAGAATTACTTTACATCCAGAAAATCAATGGAAGAAAAAAAAAACCCAACAACAAAACACACCAGAATTTGGGAGGAAATTAATAAATCAGTACCACAAACTGACTTTAACACTTACGCTTATCCTGTCAGGAGAGAAAAAAATACTGCGTGACCTTAACATCCAATGAAAATTAACCCATACATCTCCGCTATATACACTGGAAATTTATATTACATATATACAGACTAAGGAATACTTTATAAATTACTCCTTTTTTCAAAAGAGTAGAACATAAAAGACTGCTTATGATTAGAAATGAGAGGCAGATGAAGTTAATTGAGTACATTCCCTATCTGAAATTATTCACTGAGCTATAGAGATGTTAAGACTTCTGGCAGCTGCCAGAAAATAAGTGTAGGATTAATCTGCCCTGTTTTCTAGTCATCTGACCAAGCGTGTGTGTTTGAGCTAATCACTCCAGTCTTTTTCATAGTCTATGGAGAATGATAAGTATCTAGAGAGCCAAATCATCGCCCCTTAGGCATTTAAAAGAGGTCAGTGAATCATCCTTATCTTGTTTCAATCTGCTATCTCAAAAAAGGATAATCAGCTGACATATAGACCTGTAAGCTTTATATACCTCAACCTACTGCAGAAGAATGGCAGAACTAGTTGAGGAGTAAGGAAAAAAAGACAGACTTTATTACTAAGATGGTTGAGATTTGGTGTTTTCTGTAACAGCAAACATGGGCACTATCAGAAGGAAAAGGCTTGTTCATCATTTCCTAGCTCCTTACTTTTGTTCTTGGGCTATAATCTGTCAAACGGATGTGCAGACACTGTGACCAAATGCAAATTATCTGAAAATGTCATGATTTTATTTCAAGGCAGAAATTTAAGTGAAAAAGTATTTGATATATTCTTCCCTTTAAATGCATCATCAAGCTTTCATAATATGCCAGATCCTGCAGCTCTTACTTAGTCCATATCCAGATATTTGCTTTTGAAGTCAAGCATTTTGCAAAATATGTGGAGCTTGAAGAAGCACGATGAATACTTCCAGGCATCTTTTAAAAAAAAAGATGCCAATGGGATGTGTGCTCTCAAAATTTCAAAGGGACCATCACTAGGAGCTGTAAAAGGCTTGGTTCTCCTAAAACATTAGGCTTTCTGCTGAAAGCCAGAAGTTCTGTTTGAGAAAAATCCAAGAATAAGATCCTCTTCCTATGCCCATGTCAGAGTGGCCTTCTCTGGAGTTACTATTTAAATCTTTATGTTCCTGTCTCAGGTTTCTGCAGAGTTGGTTCAGAAATTTCCCTGAATCTCTTTATTACTAATGTGACCTTGGAAGAACTGTGATATCTATCATCTAGTTATATTTTCCATTTTATCCAAGTTACATTTTTAAATATTCTGGCAGCAATAGATGTTTATATTCCAGAGAAATGTCTAGAACTGGCAAAGAATGAAAAATATTCCATTTATAAGTTTTAAGGAAAGAATGGAAGGAAAAAAAATCTGTTCTTTAATTTACTTTGTGACTTTCTCCAGAACCTCACACTCAACAGAAAGACATTGACTCAATTTCAGATTTTGTCTCTGGAAAAGAGAAGTTTGTCTTTGTGGTTCACATGTATCCGGAGTACTGCCTGCTTGTCCTTGAGAAATGTTCATCTCCTTTTATTGAGCTTTCAGAAGCATTAAAACTTATGGTGCTATAAGTTTTCTATTGTTGTTTTGACCATGCAATTTCTTCCATCTAATCAGTAAACCTCTAACGTTCTTCACCTTTATATCCTTTTTTGATCATACTCTAACACCTCAGCATTACTTTAAAAATAAAAAAAAAAAAAGCTCCATCTTCATCTTGGCCTTTGTTTCTAACCTGTCCTCCTCAAGTGCTCTATACACTTTTCTTGCCTTGCCATTTGTTTTGCCTCTTCCCAATCTCAAAGAAGTTCAGCCATATTTTAGCCATTTCAGATGGCTAAAACTTAGCTGCAGATTGCTCTCCACGTGTGGATAAACGTCTTAGTTCATTCTTTTGTATTAGTCTGATCATGAGGAAGGACATTTCTCTGATCTAGAGGTGTCAATACAAAGGCAGGGATCCTGTAACATTCACAAGAATAGTTTCACAGCCTTTTCTTAACTTATGAATAAGTAATACAGCAGAGCTGGCTTAACTTTCTCATGGATTTTTTTTTTTTTCCTGCAGGAACTACATTGCACTGTCTGATGAAGCATTTTGGAACCAAAAGCTTGTCTATTTTTTCAGTTAATAAAGATCTAATGGAAGATATTTCTTCTTCTGGCACACTCTGCCTTTAAAATTCCATCAGCATCTTCGAAAAATGTGTTTTCTTATTTTTTCACAGAACTATTTTGATCATGTTCTAGAAAGTAAAGTATGCAAAGTACCGAATCCTTTAAATATGTCCTCATCGCTCAGGTCATTTATCTTATTTTCTTACCTGTACCCTATCTCTTTACTGGTCTGGCTTCTTCGGCAGCTGGAGAAGAAATTGTTGCATAAAGTACTATATATCAGCTTATGTAAATGATGAAACTGAAATTGGATATTTTTTCTGAAGACGAAGAAATTAGAAACTGCTATAGAAAACAGCCATGGGTTCGACGACTTAGACCATTGGACTCACTTTCCAAAACCAAGTCTACTGGGGGCTGGTGGGGTCCAATTGTCAGAGAAGGGGAAGAGCATCTTCAGTCATAGCCTTGCCAAGTTCGTGAAAAGGGCTTTAAACTATAGTTGCCAGGGAAGAGAACTTCAATCCACCCCTCTCTTACCAGTTTGATGCCAGTGCCTGCAATAGAAGCTCAGAACCTGGAGAAGGATCACAGGTCAGCTGGAGAGCACCTGGAGTGCAGCACAGAGGAATTCCAACCACTCCAGCCAGTAAGTCAGCTTCATTGGGAGCCCAACTTAATGTCTCAATGAAAATGCACGTAACATGGGGAATAAAAACATGAGTTAGAGAGGTGTGCATGCCTGCATGGCTATGACCATATTGACATCATGGAGACATGGTGGGATGGCTCCTGTGACTGGAGTGTTGGCATGGAAGGCCACAGGCTGTTCAGGAAGTCCAGGCAGGGGAGTCAAGGAGGGGATGTTGCCCTCTGTGTCAAGACCAGCTGGAGTGCTGAGGATGGATGGATGAGGATGGATGAGGAGCTGAAAGAGATCCTATGATTAAAGGGAGGGCAGGGACAGGTGATGTTACAGTGCGGGTTTGCTACAGGCCATCTGACCAGGAAGACAGAGTGGATGAGGCCCTCTATAAACAGAAAGGAGCAGCCTCACATACACAAGTCCTGATAATGGGGGACTTGAACAACCCCAGTATCTGCTGGAGGAACAACAGAGCAGGGCATAAGCAATCCAGGAAGTACTCAATGACTTTTTTTGCCTCAGTCTTCACCAGCTAGTGCTTTAGCCACACCGCCCAAGTCGCCGGAGGCAAAGGCATAGACTGGAAGAATGAAGAACTTTCCAGTGTAGGATAAGATCAGTTCAAGAGCATTTGAGGAACCTGTAGGTGCACAGGTCTGTGGGACCTGATAAAATCCATCCATGGTTCCTGGAGGAACTGGTGGATGAAGTTGCTAAGCCACTAGCTATCGTATCTGAAACATTGTGGCAGTCTGGTGAAGTTCCTGCTGACTGGAAAAGGGGAAACATAACCCCCATTTTTAAAAAGAGAAAAAAAGTAGAACCCAGGGAACTACAGGCCAGTCAGTTTCACCACTGTGCCTGTCAAGATTGTAGAGCAGATCCTGGCAACTCTGCTAAGGAACATGGAAAAGAAGGTGGTGATTTGTGACAGCCAATGTGGTTTCACTAAGGGCATATCGTGCCTGTCAAATTTGGCTGCCTTCTACAATGGGTTTACTGCACTGGTGGATAAGGGAAGGGCAACTGACATCATTCACCTGGACTTGTGCAAAGCGTTTGACACTGTCCTGTACAACATCCTTGTCTCAAATTGGAGAGACGCAGATTTGATGAATTAACCACTTGGTGGTTAGTGAATTGGCTGAATAGTTACATTCAAAGACTTGCTGCCAACAGCTCGATGTTCAAGTGGAAACCAGTGACGAGTGGCATTCCTCAGGGGTCCGTACTGGGACTGGGACTGTTAAACATCTTTGTCAGCAACCTTGACAGTGGGATTGAGTGCACCCTCAGCAAGTTTGCTGATGACACCAAGCTGCGTGGTGCAGTTGACATGCTGGAGGGAAGCAATGCCATCCAGAAGGACCTGGACAGGCTTGAGAGGTGGGTCCATGTGAACTTCATGACGTTCAACAAGAGCAACTGCAAGGTGCTGCATGTGAGTCAGGGCAATCCCAAGCACACATACAGACTGGGTAGAGAATGGATTGAGAGCAGCCCTGAGGAGAAGGACTTGGGGGTGTTGGTTAATGAGAAGCTCAACATGAGCCAGCAATGTGCACTTGCAGCCCAGGAAGACAACTATATCCTGCATAAAAAGAAGTGTGGCCAGCAGGTTGAGGGAGGTGATTCTGCTCTTCTACTCCACTCTGGTGAGACCCCACCTGGAGTACCGCATCCAGCTCTGGAGTCCTCAGCACAGGACCTATTGGAACATGTCCAGCAGGGGGCCATGAAGATGATCAGAGGGCTGGAGCACCTCTCCTAGTAGGACAATCTGAGAGAGTTGCCTGAGAGGTGAGGCACTGGAACAGGTTACCCAGAGAAGTTGTGGATGCCCCTTCTTTGGAGATGTTCAAGGCCAAGATGGATGAGGCTTTGAGTAACCTGGTATAGTGCAAGATTTTCCTACCCATGGAAAGGTAGTTGAAACTAGATTATCTTTAAGGACCCTTCCATTCTATGATTCTATGGTAACACATGGAAAAAATAGCTTGTTGTAATTAAAATTCAAGATGAAATTAAGAGAGATTTGTATATCTCTGAAATATGAAATATAATGCAGTAGTGTTGTTTGATTGGACACTAAAATAATTTGAGTGGCTCCACACTATGAGCCAAGGGCTAAGAGGTGGGTGCAGAGAGTGTTTATTATTCTACTATTATTCCACTAAAATTACTCAGAGAATTGTTGGGTAGAAAATGTGCTATCTGTACATAGGGCACTGTAATTGTCATATTCTTAAGCTATTTTCAGAAAAGAATGTGCTCTGAGGCAGAAGATTTGTGGAATCTTGTTAGACATTTCTAATTGTCTTCAAGGTTCTTATAACATTTTGAAAATAATTAAAAGAAAGCTATCTAACTGGGCCATCATCCCATTTTTAGTGATGTGGCTCAAGAGCCACAGTTCAGCAGTTGAGGTCTAAATTCTTTACAGAAGAATTTTGCAAAATAGTATACTTTGTTATGTTCATTTAGTTTCATTTGTTATTTTCATTTAGACTACTGCAAGTAGTCTAAGGAAATTCTTTTAAATTATAACAAGATTTGTGATTTAATTTGTCCAAATTGCCCTATGTTGACATGGTATTTAAAAACTATAAATGTTTTGCATACTGATAATTGAACTACTTGACAATCTGGATGTATTGTTATTTATTTGATATGTATGCTCTGTAGAATGAATTAACTTTGAGCTCATGGTAACACACACTCTGTGGGTTGCTGCCTGATCAAATATGGCTGCAATAGAAATAGAGGTATACTGCTTCTATTGCTGGATTTGCTGTTAACTATTTTGGGCTGAGAAAGATTATTTTAACACAATACAGGTGGTGGCAGGGTAATAAAAACATTTTAAACTACTGACATTACTTAAACTTTCTGTGTTTAAAAATATTTATGTATTTTGGGTATGAAACATCTAAAGATATAAGCATTTACTTATTTAGCACCATTTACTTTAACAAAGGTTAGTCTATAGCTTTTACATCTCGTTTTTTAAAATCTCCAGTAGCATGTACACATGAAAATAAGTATTTAACTATAAAAAAGTTGGTTGAGATATTTTATAATTAATTTCTAATATGTAATAATTAAATATCACCCTAAGATGACTAATTTTAAAATATCACCCTAATATGTTCTTGAAGGTGTGTCTTTTTGTGTAAATTTTAATGGAATAAGCAGTTTTATCATCCTCAATATATCTCTTATTGCTATGTCTGCATTGCTGTAATATGCAGTGTAGTTCGTCTATATGTGTATAACATTTGTATGTCTGCTGTATTCTAATGACATATGGTTAGAACTAATTGAATATTTAAAATATTTCATTTATATATGGAACAGAATAAGTTAGAATTGTTATGTATTGCAAGGCTGCTATTGTCATTCTTCTGAAAGAACATTTTTTTATTATTATTTATTAGCTTTCCCTGTGATTCAATTGGTGCAACAGTACATTTTTTGCATGTGTTCATTTTCAAAATTGTATTTGAGTTTATTCATATGCATATTTTCAATAAAATGAAAGACAATTCACCAACAAAAGTATTGCATAGCAAGATACATGTTCTTTTTGCATTCAGAACAAGTAATCTGAATGCTGAGGATCTGCCAAGATTAGTCTTTGAAATCATATCATGTTGTCTCTTGTGCACTTACTGTATAATAACTTGCCATAAAGCAAAACCTGCAGCTCAGAAGCTTAAAAGCCCTTACAATTTAAACTGGTCTGTGGATAACTCACTTAGATTATACTGATGTCATTTTCAAGAATGCCTGATTTGATCCAAAACAACATTTATTTCTCAGACTCTAATTTTCCCAAAACACATAGACAGTATGGGTAATTATTTTGGAGAAATAAATTTGTTTCCTTAGTGTAAATACATGTGCTTTCAATAAATTCCATTCAGATTTAAATAATGTTACTTCACTCATGAAAGAAGCAGTTCAGACATTACTTATTCATCTCAAGATGGTCACAGGTATTTTAATGTAGGCACTTCTTAAAAGAGTAGAGTAAGACATATAAAGTGGAATGGCCTTCAGGAAAACTACGAGGCCCTTTCAGTTGCACAAATCCATGGAATAAGTAAATCTGTGCGTACCTGAATTAAATTAATAGGAAAGACTGAGAGTCAAAAACCTAGTTAGACGGAGGGCTTGCAAGTTATCAGTCACCCTCATTTACATGAAAGATACAGGTAAGGCTATTGCTGGAGAGTCCATTCGAATGAGAATTGTGTACCAGGCCCAGTGAGAGGTCAGAACTGGTGCTTAGCATCAGGGTAAATATGGCTTGGCCTGACAAGAAATAAAGATAAATTACTATCTAGAGTTTCATAAAAGAAGAAATTCAATTATTAAGACATAAGTTTTAGGTCACTGAAGAAAACTGTAAGCTGGTTTAAATTAGGCAGAAGCAGAACTATCCATGATTGAAGGCAGTGGCAAGCCAAAAGGTTTGTGATAGAATCACAATATCAGAGAATTGCTAAATGGTTTGGGTTGGAGGGAACCACTGAAGATCACCTAGTCCAACCACCCTGCTTGGGCGGGGACATCTTCAACTAGATTAGGTTGCTCAAAGCCCCATCCAACCTGACCTTGAACACTTCCAATGATGAGGCATCCACAACTGCTCTGGGCAAACTGTTCCAGTGTCTTACCATGTTCCTCATAAAAACTTTCTTTCTTATGTCCAATCTAAACCTACCCTCTTTTGGTTTAAAACTCTTGCCTGTCATCCTATCACTACAGGCCCTGGTAAAAAAACCTCTCTCCATCTGTTTTATAAACCCCTTTTGTGTATTGAAAGGCTGCTACAAGGTCTCCCTGAAGCCTTCTCTTCTCCAGGCTGAACAATTCCAACTCTCTGCAATAAAGGTAGGTAGTTCCTCATCAAAACTACTGTATACATCAAATTTTAGGGAATATGGACATATTTCCTTAGCTGAATGTTGATACAGTTTTCAAACTTGTTTCAGGAAGATAACTGTTTTTCACATAGAAACCCATGGAAGGAAAACCAGTCAAGCTAGTAACTAGTGCCACCTTTGGCAGATTTCACTGAATTTCACTGAATTTTTTTTTAGAGTTGGAAGGGACCATATAGATCATCTAGTCCAACTCCCCTGCTGAAGCAGGATTGCTTAGAGAATGCTACTCAGGACTGCATCCAGGCGGGTCTTGAAAATCTCCAAAGAAGGGGACTCCACAACCTCCCTGGGCAGCCTGTTCCAGGGCCCTGTCACCCTCACCGTGAAGAAATTCTTCCTCATATTTGAGTGGAACCTCCTATGTTCCAACTTGTGCCTGTTGCCCCTTGTCCTGTCACTGGGAACCACTGAAAAGAGTCTGGCTCCCTCCTCCTTCAACCCACCCTTGAGATACTTATAGGCATTAATAAGGTCTCCCCTCAGCCTTCTCTTCTCCAGACTAAAGAGTCCCAGCTCTCTTAGCCTTTCCTCATAAGGGAGATGCTCCAATCCCTTAATCATCTTTGTTGCCCTTCGCTGGACTCTTTCCAGTAGTTCCCTACCCCTCTTGAATTGGGGAGCCCAGAACTGGATGCAATACTCCAGTTGTGGCCTCACCAGTGCAGAGTAGAGGGGGAGAATGACTTCCCTCGACCTACTAGCCACACTCTTCCCTATGCAGCCCAGGATTCCGTTGGCCTTCCTGGCCACAAGAGCACATTGCTTGCTCATTGTCATTTTGCTGTCTACCAGGACTCCCAGATCTTTCTCTTTGGAGCTTGGCTCCAGCAGGTCCACGCCTAACCTGTATTGGTGCCTGACATTCTTCTTGCCCAGGTGTAGCACCTTACACTTTTCCCTGTTGAACCTCATGAGGTTCTTCCTTGCCCAGCTCTCCAGCCTGTCCAGATGTCTCTGGATGGCAGCATGGCCCTCCGGGGAGTCAGCCACCCCACCCAACATGGTATCATCAGCAAACTTGCTGAGGATACACTCTGTCCCCTCATCCAGGTCACTGATGAATATGTTGAACAGGACTGGACCAAGTATTGACCCCTGGGGGACACCACTGGTTACAGGCCTCCAGCTTGAACCTGCTCCATTAAGCATTACCCTTTGGGTCCTGTCACACAGCCAGTTCTCAATCCACCTCACTGTCCCCTCATCCAGCCCACACTTCCTTAGTTTTCCAATGAGGATGTTATCGGAGACAATGTCAAAAGCCTTGCTGAAGTCAAGGTAGATGATATCTGCTGCCCTCCCCTCATCCAGCCAACCAGTTATGGCGTCATAGAAAGCTATCAGATTGGTCAAGCATGATTTACCCTTGGTAAACCCATGTTGCCCACTTCCAATAACCCCCTGCTCTTCAACTTGTTTGGAGATGACATCTAGAATGAGTCTCTCCATTACCTTCCCAGGGACAGAGGTGAGACTAACTGGTCTGTAGTTCCCAGGGTCCTCCTTCTTGCCCTTTTTGAAGACTGATGTGATGTTGGCCTTCCTCCAGTCTTCTGGCACCTCTCCTGTTCTCCATGACTTTTCAAATATGATAGAGAGTGGCCCAGCGATAACTTCTGCCAGCTCTCTCAGCACTCGTGGGTGCATCCCATCAGGGCCCATGGACTTATGAATGTCCAGTTTGGCCAAGTGGTCCCAAACTAGGTCCTCCTCTACTGGAGGAAAAACTTCCTCTCTCCATACCCTCCCCCTGGCCTCCAAGGCCAGAGGTTCATGAGGGGCAGCCTTAGCAGTGAAGACTGAAGAAAAGAAGGCATTCAGCAACTCTGCCTTCTCTGTATCTTCCACCACTAGGGTGCCCATCTCATTCCTCAGTGGGCCCACATTATCCCAAATCTTCCTTTTTCTGTTTACGTACTGGAAAAAACCCTTTTTGTTGTTCTTAACTGTAGTGGCCAAGATGAGTTCAGCTTGAGCCTTGGCCCTTCTAATTTTCCCCCTACATATCTTCACTGCTTCCTGGTATTTCTTCTTGCCTACCAGGCCCTTTTTCCAAAGATCATAAACCTTCATAAACACACTCTTTTGTAAGCATCTGGTCTATGAAGGAAGAAACATTGTTTTCACACCAGAGAATCTGGCAACTTAGTATTAATGTTTAATACAGTAAAGTGACTACCTTTTTCACTGAAATTTTAACCCTGACAGGAGAGGCAGTGAGGTCCAAGCAAACCTAGGCACCTGATGTGGTGGGTCACAGAAAGTAATAAAAGCCATTCACCAGGTAGAGAGAAGGAAGCAACAAATAATGACCTGCAAAATAATTTTTGCCAAATGGCTCCAGACGAGTAAATGAAGTTTTGTCCTAATTTAAGTGCATGTCCTCTTGCAGCCACTGTAGACCACTGGTCTCACTGTAAAACAGTGATCTCATTTTGCAATCTTTCACTCAGCCTCATTTCAAAAGGGTATTTTCTCCAATTACAAATGCAGTGTATTTTCACACTAAATTCCTTTCACCTTCAGTAGCATTTAATACTTGTTGAGGATTTGCAAGCTCACATTATTTATAATTTAATATGTTAGCAAATTACACTCAACAAAAGAGATTTTCTTTTTTTCTTGGCAGCTGAGTAGTCATTTGAACTTTTCTTTACAATCAATAAAATGGAAAGTGAAGCTCAGATTCATCAGTTAGTCCTTTCAGTTCTCCAGCAATACTTATGCTCAACAAATGCCAAAGAAGGAATGGGTTTGCAGAATGAAAGAGGAAAAAAAGAAAAGAGACAGAAAGAAGAGGGAAAAAATTAACATGAGGAGAGGAGAGGAGAGGAGAGGAGAGGAGAGGAGAGGAGAGGAGAGGAGAGGAGAGGAGAGGAGAGGAGAGGAGAGGAGAGGAGAGGAGAGGAGAGGAGAGGAGAGGAGAGGAGAGGAGAGGAGAGGAGAGGAGAGGAGAGGAGAGGAGAGGAGAGGAGAGGAGAGGAGGCAATTTGCAATAATTCATAGAGTTTTTTGTTTCCTGTGCATTAAATAGAAAGGAAAACAGTGAATCACTGGTGTTTCAGAATACTGTTTCTGGTTTTCCATTTTTTTCCTGCATCTATTTTCTCCGTATTCAAAGTCAAATAAAACCATTTTCAAAATGACAAAGAAATTTTGGTTATATCTGCCACAGTGTGTTGACTAGATGTTTGACCTAATATGGACAGTATTATTACTCACAGCAGCAAGAAAGAATATCACTGAGCTATTTAAAATTTTAATACATTTCCCTGGAATTTATATACATTGAATTGATATAAACTCAACAAATCATGGAGGACTTACTGAGGAAATCTCAAATAGGTCTTATTACCATGACCCCTTTTAGCTGCTGTTCTTGTAAGGTAAGCAGATTAATGCAGTGAGTACAGAAAATGTTTGAAAGCTGTTGATTGCAAATTCTGCCCTAAACTAAATATTAGTTGACATGGTTGACAGAAACTATGCATTTTGCTAGGATTCTGGTAGAATTATTACTAAGTCTTCCATTCTGACCACAGTTCCACACAACACTATTTGCAGTGTGTTCTGACACTGTCTGATGACAATAACCACAATTTTGACCTCAGGCCTTAAGATCTGGTATGTATTTTTCTGCAATTCCAGTGGGCTGTTTTGATTATGAAGCCAGGAAAACAAGCTTTGGGTGCAAAGTACTGGACAATTTTTACGATTTCAGATTGAAATACTTTTGGGCATCGGAAACTGAGGCACAAAGAGAGCATGACCCTAAGCTGTGATCACACAGAAAACAGGTAAAAAAGGTAAAAACCCTTCATCATTTGCTTCCTTAGTCTCCACTTCAGTACTTCCTAAAGAATAAAAGCAAGACAGCAGGAAACTTCTCTTTCATATGCTTGTACAACACATGAAAGGGCTCCTATGCTTCAGAGATGCTATCTCAATACGAGTAATGAGTGGTAAGAAAGGAAAAGAAATTGGGGCAGCATACTCAAGAGTCAAGAAAACTAAGCATTACGTGATTTATCTAACATCATGTCCCTCCTCTAATGAAATTACTCAAAAAGATGTCTCAGTATATGACTCACAAAATGTGCACAGAATGACCTAAAAGCCACTGAAATACTGAGGGAAATCACAGTTTCTAATGTACTTCATCCATTATGATCAGTATTGAAGTGTTCTAAGAAACTTCATCTTTTCAGTAGGTATTACCCCTGTTTTGGCTAGTTCTGTTTGTAAATGTAGTAGTGATGCCATCTACAGGTTAAATGGAGATGAACCAAAATACCCCAATATACTACAAACTTGACATACTAACATAAACAAATTGAAGGTTTTACTAAACACAAAAAATAATAAACAACTAAAATATATTAAGTTGACTAAAACACTTTTCTTTTCATATTATGTTACTGATAGACATTTTTCCCTCCACGATTTCTTAGACAAAAAGAGGATTTACAGGTACATATTTCATATTCTCATATTGATTCTCAGAGGTCAATTCACATAGTTTAAACTCTTCTAGTTCTCATTATTACTAGAAAGGTTGCTTCAACTATTTTATTTATTTATTATTTATTTTATTTATTATTTTTATTACCTCTGAATTTTGTCCATGGAGTTGAAATTAACTTATGTCAAAGGAATAAAATATTTTCACAATGCAGAGGAAATGCATGTTGTTTCTCTTTAGTGCCTTTCTTTTTACAATAAGTAGGAGAACATAACTACATCTGTACCCAGACATCAAAACTATAAAGTAGGAAAGACAGCAAGAAATGGAAGATCTGTGAAAAACAAGTAATTATGACACAAAGGTAAATACAGATAGCTCATAACTAGCTGTGAAAATTAAAAAGCTTTCAGAAAGAGTATTCCAAGAACCCACTCTATGATTCTATGAAACACTCAAGATGGTATTTTGGTGCCCTTTAATAATTTTTTTCCATTGGATTCACTGAACTCACAGCTTCTCACACACATTTAAAAGGATTTGGAATATTTTCCCCACAGAGTCAGAGGGACAGCAGCCTTCTTGTTTATATGTGAAAAAAAAAAAAAAAAAAGTATTGAATGTTTAAAGGCTCCTTTACATTAGTTGAATTCCTTCCACCATGTAACTTTTAGTGCAAGTCACTAAAAGACATAGGTAATGCTGCAGATCAGAGCTGCATTCAGCTATATACATCTCTCATATCACTTGGATGAGAACCAGAAGAAAGAAAGGAAGGTGAGAGAAAGGCAAGCATTCCCTGCAGTAGACCTGGTTTTGCTGCAAAAAAGGTTCAAAGTTGTTTTTAAATCTGTATCCACAGAAGTAGGGTTCTCTAGAGTGTTTCCAAACCTTTATATTGAAATTGGTTTTAGGCAGTGCCTGAATATCATTATGCTGGAATAGCATTTGCAAACCATTTTCCTTGCTGTCCCAGACCAAACAACTTTTCCGTATCAAAACGATCCTTTTTAATGAAAAGTGTAGATGTGTTTGCATACTTTTCTTAGTATCTTGATCATATCTTGGTGTAATCAGCCTTGATGTAAATCTAGTCTACCTCTCAAAGGAGAGTTATACTAAATAAAAAATTGCATAGACTCTGGTTTCCCATGCACAGTTTTAAAAACAATGGTAAAGAAAATTATACAGAACTGTGCTGTTTAGGAAGACTTTTAATGAATCCAGGTGATTGATAGGATTTTCTATAAACAGGCATACAAAAGCAGTAAAATGGAAAGGAGGATTCAGAGAATAGCATTATGCTAATCCCAGGAAACTAATTCTAGTGATGTACTACAACAGCCGCTATATGCATTCCATTCACCCAAAGCAAGAAAATATACTGCAGAGACCACTCAAAATTTTAGAATTACCTTGCAGTCCTTTACAGCAAATCAATGTAATACACATTTCTAGTCCCAATATTAGGAGTTTGGTAGAACCTATATAAGTTTGCCAGTTCCAAAAAGAAATGGACATGTGCCTTTCCTAATTGAAAATTCCTAATCCTTGTGGAACTGTCTTGCAGCAACAGAATATAAAACAATCCATGGTTGTACTTTCTGTGTGAGCACAACCTCCTGCACCCGCCTCTGTCTTTCCCAGAATATTACTTTTCCTCTCTCTTCCTTTCTCTTCACCTCACATCTCTGAAAACTTTTGCTCTTTAGAAAATTTGCCACATTCTAATGTCAAACTTACCAAAAAAAGAATAGACAGAACCTCTGTGAAAAGCTTCAGAATATATGTCATTTGTAGAAATCTCCAATATGTATACAATTTGATTAGAATACACATGCTGGTCTTAAGCACATCTATACTTCTACAACAATTATGTGGGTTTTAGTGTTATGGTGTAATAACATATGTTTTTAAATTGATCAGACATTTTAACTATCACTCTTGGCTCTTCTCTAACAGCACTTGTTGTGGAGATGCATGATTGACACAAGTAGTAGTGACATATCACGGCAGAGATTGTGGGCCTGGAGGGGGAACAAAGAAAAGCTGCTTGTCAAAATTGCATGATCAAAGTAGCCAGAGATTTCAGGGACTTCTGTTAAAAGAAAATAAACAGAAAAAATAAATGTACACACAAAGACGTCTGCAGTTAGAATTTGCATATGCAGAACATAGCAGAGGGAAAAATTAGCTTTTAATGTCATGTTTCTCCACAGCCTTATGTGGTAGAACAAATTCCTTATGTGACACTTGGCTATATAGTTTATGCAATTATGAAACTAAGTGTCCTAATTATTAATGAGCTCTTATTTCTCCACTTCTGTAAAACATCTGTCTTCTTTTATGTCATGAGTGGCTAATACAAAGAAGAGGCTCAGCAAATTGTGCAGATAAAATTATCTTGTCAATAGCATATACAATACCATTAAAGTGTTTTGATTTTTATTAATAATAGTAAAGCACAATGTAATGAAAAGCTTGTAAGATGGTTTTAAAACAAAATTTTAAAAGGTCATTCTTAAGGCTTGAAAACTTGTCAGCTTAGAAAGCACAAAAAGCATATGGACTACTTGAAGGATCTAAGTACAGAAAGAAGTATATTCCAAGGGAGTATTCCCCAACAGCCGTTGTGTAATAATAATTACATATTAATAGATTTTAAAGTTAAAATGGATTTCTAGCATCAACTGGCCTTGCATGTGATACAATTTACAGAGATTCTCGTTCTCTGTGCCATGTTGTGCTTTTTTACATTCAATTAGCAATCTTCAAGGATGGAGAGAATGCACCCTTCTCAGGTGACCTGTTACATTGAAAATTGCTTTTATTGAAAAAAAAAAAAAAAAGGAAAAAGTAACTTCAGTATGCATTCAGCCTCCAACTAAGGGTTCTTTATCTGCTTTTATATTTTAAGGTAATTTTTAATATCATAAATCCTATCCCTAGGGGACTTAGAAATGCACATTAAGTTGCTGTCTGACCTTTTTTTGGTAAGATAAATAAGATTCTCAAATCTCTCTGTAAGATCTATTTTTCAGCTTCTGAAGTACCTTGAAATCTCCTCCCTGGTTGGGGAGGGCTTAACTTTAGATGTCTGATATTATTGACAACTGTACGTGAACTAGCAGTCTGGCAGCCTTTTGCATCTGACAGAGAAAACGAGGGTCTCTAAAGGTCCAGTTCACCTGGCCATATTAAGACCTCTGTTTTGCTATGCATGCTTATGATAGAAATCTAGTTAGATTTATTTCAATTTAGTGAGATCAGTCTTATACTACAAACATCTTGGTTTTGACAACATGGATGACCAGTAACTTGTTAACAATTCTTAACTGTCTTTGTATCAGTATAAATGACAAAACTCTTACTGCTATGAATCTTCAGTCATACAAGTATGTGCCTGAGAGCAACTGAAAAAGGCATTGTTTAGGTTGTCTCTTGTGAGCTGCCTGGTCCATGAGCTTGGATTTATGGAAACCTGGACATGTGTGTTGTACGGCTGGTGCACATCTTGGATTTTACCTGCTTGTGGGAGTTGATTGTTTGAGGTGCACAGCTGAGCTTTGAAGTTTAGTTGTACTTGAAGTTCCAGTAATATTTAAAAGGTCAAAATTATGACATTCACATCTGAGCTGAGTATGTTTAAACTGTTTTCCACTATTTTAAACTATACAGTGTGCACATTATTGTCTTTAAGGGCAGTATAAAGGAGGTTATGTTCTGAAGAGTACAAAGATTATTTTAACCCTGCTAGGAAAGAGACATGTCCAGAATAAGAAATTCTTTCACAGAAGCTTAAAAAATTCTGTATCTAGCCTCTAAGGAAAATGTTTTTAATAGTTTCTGGTATTGTAATCACTAACAAATTCTATTACAGTGGGTCAAGATCTGATGCTAAACTATGTGTAGTCACAAACTCTTCTTGAGCACTTTGGCAATTTCTTACAGTTGGCACTGCTTATGTATGCATATATTTTAGAGACATGACAAAAACAGCTGATCATAAATATGATTTATTAAATAAAAGGGTTATGTAACTTTGGTAAAGGATAAATTTCAAAACTTCATTTGATCCTGAAATCAAGCCTAAAATGAATAAAATACTCTATGCTTCCTTTTGCAGTTTGTTTTTAACTGATAACAGCTCTTACTGTAAGCCTATGTTGGACATGTATTTTCCTGACTTCTAGCCATGGAGCCTTCTTTGGCTTTCTTGTCAAATGAATCATCGTTTTGGGAGTTTATCTTCTCTCATCTTTGCAGTATTGAACTATATTTTCATCACTGCATTTCTGTTTTGTGGTGGTTTTTTTTTTGTTAGGTTGATTTTGTTTGGTTTTTTTTTTTAATTTATTTTATTTTTTTCTGTGGTTAATATAGGCTTTGTCTGTGCAGTTTTGAGGTAGAGAGAAGCTAAGTAGGCAGTAGAAATGTTTGGCTCTATTCCATAGTCTGCAATTTAGAGTCCTTTTGTTGAGGTAAAATTCACCGGGGGCGTACTTGAACAGATAGTTCTGCAGGTGTCCTAAGGTGCCTACATCTCTTTTACATTAAGTATGGAATCATAAATTTATTTATGGTGAGCAAAAAATTTCCAAACCAATGGAAAGAATCAGATGTTCAGGAAGAAATATCTGGATTTTTGTCTCTCAGAATTGTTATGTATTTTCCCTTAGATTATCATTGGCTAAGATGCTAAACACATCTCTTGAACAGGAAAGGAAATATCCTATATCATTAGTCACTGACATATATAACCATGTGTCCTGTCATCTGATAACCAGGGAAAGGTCATAGGACATGGAAGAGGCAGATGAATGCCTAAAATTATCTCCCAGATAACTGCATTAGTATATACTAAGGTGATCAATAATTATTTTTTCATTGAAATTTTGTATTGTTGTTCTGTTATATAGACTTGTCATGTATACTAAGAATAGTCAGAGCCTACCCATTAGGTAAGGTCTTCAAAAGAACTAGATGATTGAAATACCTACTCCAAGATCCTCTTTACATTTAGGCACCAAAACAGCACAGAGCTGCTCACCTTTGACAAGACTATTCAGAAATATACAACTTGGGGCACCTAATGAATTCTACTAGGAGTTTTCCAGTGTGCTTTTAGGTTAGTTAGCATCTACATTGCATTTTTTTTTCATTTTTTGTCTTTTTTTGACTCCTTAAGAGTCCATCTACTTCCCAAAAGATTTTGAAAACTAGAACAGTAATAGTCCAAAATGAATCATGACCTTCCTTTAAATTCCTATAATGGTAATGTGAAATCAGTATGTCAGGCAAGCTCTATTTCAAATGTCACAAAGCATGGATAAACAAGATGGCTTAAGAACTTCTATTTTCTAATTTATTGTATTAAACTTAATTGTTCTGGCAAAACAGTCATATCAAAACACTTATGCTAATGAAAAAAATTAGTTCCAATCCTTTAGTTTTTAGAACATAATAGCTAAATGACAAAGAATGTGAAGTTTACATGAGTAAGTTAAAGTATGAAGGATTCTATGTTCTTAAATTACATCATAATAATAATAATTTTCATTTTATACCATCTTTCATCTTGGAATATCAAGATGTGTAATAAATAGTAGTCATTCTTTCAAAATAATTCATTCAGCAAAGCTGCAGATAAGAAGTCACTATATTAAGGTTAAAAATATCAAAAATCCTGGCATGGATGCAAATCCAATGAAGTAAATGAAGTTCCCCTGTCCTTACATCAGATGCTTACAGGCAGGTCTCTGTAGTGGCACTGATGTGACTGGGATCACAGCAACTGTAACACTGAGAATGGATTTTAAATAAAGATTTAATTTTCAACAGCTACCAAGTACTTATAGCCATATGAAGAATGTTTGTATCATTAAATGTCTACTTTATACACAGGAAAGAATGTTCTACAAACAAAAAGCTAGTTAAATATTTGGTCCTAGGAAATTCTGTTAACTAAATTAACTATGAAAACATTTATGATCTTTTGCAAATACTTAAATATGAATAGATGTAATTTAAAAGATGACACAACTCTATGCCCATGTTGCATTAGGCTTGCCACGTATTATTCTTCTTTTTCATCCTTTTCTATTTACAAGGAAAATGTTACCAACTTTCACATATTTTCATGCAGAACAATATCAAATTCACTTGCAACTGTTAAATGTCATCTGTAATCCCTTTGGAAGGAACAAAAGGGTAATTTGTATAAAGGGTAATATCTCCCTGGACGTTGTTTTATGACATGTCATGACCTGACTGAAAACCATAATTATCTTTAGGGAATAACTGTAATCTTTTGATCAATAGGCTTTCTCGAGTTGGAACTGTTTGAAGTTTGAGCTCAGATTTAGATCTTTTTTTCAGAAAAATAAATCATAAATAATTATACTGAGTCTGAGGGATTAAAATTAGTTTAAATTTAATATACTAGAGATCAGAATAGACACCATATTTCTTGAAATTTTTAAATATCCTCCTTTCACCATATTTCTTTGAAAAGGAAGAAAAATCTTGAAAGAAAATGATCTATTTATTACTGCTTAAGATGACTGCAGAAAAAAATCAAGCTTACAAATAGGAGTACTAAAGTTTATCAACAGATCTAAAAAACGGGCTGCAGGTTGTCTCTTTGGTTAGCAAAGTTACATACCAAGAGGGGTTTTTTTTGTCATGAAAAGATCACTAACAAATGCAGTCAATGCATTCTGTACTTTATCTCTTGGTATGCAACCTCACTAACTGAAGTGAAAAAGAGCTAATGATTCTAGAAATCTTCAATTACTGTCATGCCGCAGTCGTCTTATTCTCCTAGAAATGGGAACTTAATCAAAGCTCTAATGACAAGTTCCAGACATGGTAATAAAAGTAGTCTGAGTCATAGTGGCAATGTGTTGTCTTCAAACAAAAATTTTCAAATCCATTCTGCACAGCTTTCCTCCTGGAAATCCCCTGCTGTAATCAGAAGAAATATGCAGAGCCAGCTGTTAAGGCACAGTATAGGCATCTCTTAATTACATTCTTCTTTCTGTGGTTGTATTTAGCATTCTTCTAGTAGGCTGTGAAATTCTTATATGCACACAGCTTGTAAATTTACAAAATACAAGTAGCCACACATAAACATCCATGAGCATAGTTTCTTATACTTAAAATTATAACAAAATATAGATATTTACATACTGCATCATTTTTTGCCAATTTGGTATTTCAGATTGAAGAAATAGTACGTGGCATTAAGCCCTAGAAGGTTAAAGGATTATCTTTTTCTAAAAGACATCCTTTTCTGTATTTCTTCTGAGTTAGATTTTATTTATTTTTAATTCAGAAATTTTGTTGTCTCAGGTTGTAAATGTCTTCCTTTAACATAGTTCTTGTCAAAATAGACAGACTACCAGTTCTACCACTAAGCAACAAGAGAAACATCCATTTGTTAGAAAAAAACACGAAATATAGTAACAAAATTACTTATTGCAGTTGCCCTTTTTTTGGTCAAAACTGTCCTTCATGGACTTTCTGTACTTTCAGTACACTATAGAGACAGAAGATAGATGAGCAGAATTAGAGCATATACTACTGCCATTTACAGGAACAGTAAGTCCAAAATATTGCACTACCATGTTAACAGAGCAAATCTCTAAGACTTTTTTTTCCTTGTATTTCTTTGTTTCTTTTTTCTTTTTGTATGTTATTAGACACTTAAAAAATTGAAGATTCCAGTACTTTTTGTAATAAAACTATAACATCAGGTTTTGCCTAGTGTGCAGATGAACATTAGTCTTTAGTAATATCTATACAAATAAGTAGGAAAGGCCATAGGCCATTCTCTGACCCTTGAGCGAGAACCATAGCTCTTTTCCACATGATTAAAGTGTGTTTCTCTCCCTGAGAAGAATGGCCTTACTGATAATCAAAGAATCATTTTAGTTGGAAGAGACCTATAAGATCATTAAGTCCAACCATTAGCATAACACTGCCAAGTTACCACTAAAGCATGTCCCTCACTACTACATCTACATGTCTTTTATGTACCTCCAGGGATGGTGACTCAACCAATTACCTGGGCAGCCTGTTCCAATGCTTGATAACCATTTCAGTGAAGAAATTTTTCATAATATTCAGTCTAAACCTCCCCTGGTGCAACTTGAGGCCATTTCCTCTTGTCCTGTCACTTGTTAACTTGGGAGAAGAGATCGACCCCGCCTCTCTACAACCTCCTTTCAGATAGCTGTAGAGAGCGATAAGGTCTCCCCTCAGTCTCCTTTTCTCCAGATTAAACAACCCTGATTCCCTCAGCCGCTCCTTAAACTTGTTCTCTAGACCCTTCACCACCTTTGTTGCCCTTCTTTGAACATTCTCCAAAATCTCAATGTCCCTCCTGCAGTGAGTGGCCCAAAAGTGAACACAGTACTCAAGGAGCAGCCTCATCAGTGCAGAGTACAGGGAGACAATCACTTCCTTAGTCCTTGTGTCCATACTATTTCTGATAAAAGCCAGATGCTATTTGCTGCCTTAGGCACACTGCCAGCTCATATTCAGCCAGCTGTTCACCAATATCCCCAGGTTCTTTTCTGCCAGGCAGCTCTCCAGCCACTCTTCCCCAAGCCTTTAGTGCTGCATGGGGTTGTTGTGACCCAAGTGCAGGACCTGGCACTTGGCCTTGTTGAATCTCATACAACTGGCCTTGCCCTATCAATCCAGCCTGTCCAGATCCTTCTGTAGAGCATTCCTATCCTCAAGCAGGTCAACACTCCCGGCCAATTCAGTGTTGTCTGCAAACTTACTGAGGGTACACTTGATCCCCTCATCCAGATCGTTGATAAAGATATTAAAGAGAACAGGCCCCGATACCAAGCCTTGGGGAACACCACTTGTGACCAGCTGCCAACTGGATTTAACTCCATTCACCACTGCTCTTTGGGTCTGATCATCTAGCCAGTTTTTGACCCAGTGAAGTGTACGCCCATCCAAGCCATGGGCAGCCAGTTTCTCCAGGAGAATGTTGTGGGAAATGGTGACAAAGTCTTTCCTAAAGTCTATGTAGACAACATCCACAGCCTTTCCCTCATCCTCTAAGCAGGTTACCTTGTCATAGAAGGAGATCAGGTTTGTCAAGCAGGACCCGCTTTTCATAAACCCGTGCTGACTGGGACTGATCACCTGGTTGTCCTGTACGTGTCACATGATAGCACTCCAGATGATCTGCTCCATAACCTTCCCTGGCACCAAGGTCAGACTGAAAGGGCCTGTAGTTCCCTGGATTCTCCTTGTAGCCCTTCTTGTGGGTGGGCATCACATTTAATAACCTCCAGTCAACTGGGACCTCCTCAGTTAGCCAGGACTGCTGGTAAATGATGGAAAGTGTCTTGGTGAGCACTCCTGCCAGCTCCCTTGGTACCCTTGGGTGGATCCCATCCAGCCCCATAGACCTGTGTGTGTCTAAGTGGTGTAGCTGGTTGCTAACCATTTCCTCTTGGATTATGGGGGGTTCATCTTGGTCTGCATCCCTGTCATTGAGCTCAGAGGGCTGGGTACCCCGAGAACAACTGTTCTTACTATTAAAGACTGAGGCAAAGAAGGTATTAAGTACCTCAGCCTTTGCTTCATCATTGGTTATCATGTTTCTCCTCACATCCAATAATGCTACTGGTTAAGGTCCCTGGCCCATGTTGTTCCCCAAATCATCCCTGTGTATTGTGAATCAAAGTGCAAAACTGTACAGATTAGCACGTACCAGTGCTCTAGGGACATGCCTTCACTCTGTTTTCACTAACATAGATATAGCCTCTGGAAATATATCTGGAAATAATGTGAATATTCATGGAGATGTTAACTGCTAGATCTTTAAAAGGATCATCTATCTGTGGAAGTCAGTCTGTAGAAGTCAGTCTGCAGAAGCAGAAGTTCAATGGCATATAAATATGTTTACTAATTTACTACAATTGTCTCTTCTGATCTTAAAACTACTGGTGTTTTAATGTTATCTAATTATAACATAAACCAAGATATTAGTAATACATAGTTATAATTTAACCATGTAACTGCATACACACAAAATAAAATTAATTTTGCTCTTCTGAAAGCATAAACAATATGCAAATGTAGTGGTTTTATTTTGTCATGTGATACATTTACTTGCTAGAGTAACCTCAAACTTTCCTTTTGCCTCAGGAGTCTGTATCTTGTTTTCACGGAAATATCATGCTTACTCTGTGCTTCATAGTAAAGACTGGATATTTTTTGGTGATTCAGTTTCCTAATACATAGAAGTTAGCAGAAAATTCCTGGTTTTTTACTTTCAACATTTAAAATTAAAGGAAAAATTACTATATCAGATTCAAATTAATCAAAATTAAGTCTTTAACATGTTTGTTAATATATTTTTTACTCTTTTTTATTGTTACTGGCTTTTCTTATTTTTTCTGACTTGATGAAGAGTGCTGAACAATTAGTTACTAAACACATAGAAAATTTGAAAGAATAAAAATTAGAATTTTCTCATAACACAATTTGCACATTTTTATGTCTAGTCTAGTCAGATGACATGTTTCCTAATTAGATAATTCTGAGAATTGAACGTAATATGGGACAAATACTCATATTTTAAGGTTCAACATTCATATTCCTTAATGCAGGCTTAAATCTTGCTTTCATGAACATCCTGGCAATAAGCTTATTCAATGAAATATTTACAGACATCTAGCACAAAGGGGATGCAAACTCAGCTTAAGCATACTTCCATCTCTTATTTAAGCAAGTACATAAAGACAGTTTTTGAGGTATTAACCAAGCTGTACAAGTCATTGACCTATATAATTCACAGAATGGTACTGAAGCAGACTTCTGTCAGTGGCAGATAGACTTTTTAAACAGTCCATCACATCCTCAGCGAGTATATCAGTCTCAGCCTATAGTAGGAATATCTGACGACAACAACCCTGTCACGTTAATTGCTAGACCAAATTTTATGTTAGCTTTATGTGAAGATAAATTATTTAGAGCAAATAACTTGGATCACCATGAGCTGGCAGTTTGGAGTGCTTTAGGGAAGATATTTACTGAAATTAATTTATGCTTTAAGAATATGAACAGCCAATCACAAAATGTGCATCATATAAGCTGTCTTAAAATATCAATTTTTAATTTTGTGTAAATCTTGTACATTGATTTTCATGTTATCTTTGTGTGTGGGTAAGGAGGAGTCCAGAACCTGCTTGTATAACAACCCCTAAGGAAATATAATTAAAAAAGGCGATGTTGATATTTCATTTAAGCATTTTTGTCCTTTTCTTTTTTTCACCACATAAGTTGTTTAACTGTAAGACTGCCATACAATATTTTTGCTTTTGGTAGGATTATGAATAAAAGATATGTCAATACATAAAATGTAAATGATCAGTTGATTAAAGGAACCAGACATTATATTTTTCTAGAGAAGTTCAAGTACTTGTATGAGAGAAAATAATTAAAAGTTATTGATAATGCAGACCAACTGGATCAACCATAATGAATTAAGTGACTCAAGTATTCTCATTGATAGAAAATACTCTCTTTTTTCATATTTGTAGTAATAAACTGAGTGTTTTTAACCAAAAGATTCAAATAGTCTTCATACAGTATGATTTTTATATAAAGCTCAATTAGATTTTCTGCAGTTCACATTGTCCACTATATCACTTGGGACATGGAGATCTAAGATAACATTAATTCTACACTGGTTTATCCCATAGGGCTGGACATCTGGCTATGGATCAAGATATGAGCCATGTGATTTTAATAACAGCTGCTTTCCCACCAACACCTATCCAAAAGACACCAACATTTTCTTTTAGCTTCCAGTTTCATGTTCTGGGCAGTGTTTCACCATCTAGTATTCCTTCTTGGAAGGCAGACTCCATGGTCCACTTAACCCCAAAATCTGAGTACTTGCTTTTCAGATCTCCATTTGACTTGTAACGTCCCTTCTTCAGGAATATATGGTTGCTGAAACAGAGAGACAAAGACTTCTCAGAAGTATGGACAAAGTGATCATTCTGCCATTAAAAGCACAAAAGTTACATATTGTTAATCTAGATGATGATCATGTCTGAGGGATTCCTGTTGAAAACCCTGCAAGTATTTTCTTGCTTTCTCTTTTATAACATCACCTTCCCATAGATAGATTCTTTATACTGAGGGAGCTCACTTTACCTCCTTTTCCCCTCACCATAAAGTTTTTTTTTCATCTTTCTGTTGATTACTTTTGATTAACACATTGTTGGCTCCAGTTTTTGTCTCCAATAGAGCCTTCTGCAGATAAACTAGTGGAATTTTATACTTTCCTGTAACAAATACACAGCCTCGTTACAAGATTTAAGTGATGAACTTTAAACATTACCTGACAATTGAAAATTATACTGTAGCTGGCGAAACTAGGAAAATAATGTTTAATTTGATTCCAGTATGACGTTTGTAACATAGGGTGTGTGAGACAATGGCAGATGACTAATATTGTCACGATCATTTCTCATGAATGCTCAACACAGGGACTCATTGATGCATGAGTGAGTTCTTATAGTATATCTTCCTGATACTCCACACTGATTCAGCTTAAGTTAGCTAATAGCAAACTCAAAAGGACTACACTGATTTTCTCCAGATTCAATACAAGTTTGCAATAATTTATTGTTAGAATCTTGCAAAATATTTTACACACTTCAGATGAACATTTATAAACTCAGTTACCTCATGGTCTAGATAGCATTTTTGACTGCACTGATACTGTTTACCCATCATGTTTCTCAAACTCTAGGTAATGTATGAATTTCTAGGATTTCTTCAGTCCTTTAATAGGATTTTTTATTTTGTTTTTATTAGTTCATTAGCTGAGTTTCTAGTGCCACTTTATTTTCTAGTAAATCTGCTTTAGTTTACTAGTCAACCTTCTTTCCACATCACTTCAGCATCTCACCATAATTTTTATTCTAATCAATTGCAAAGATGACCTACAGATTAACTGAATATGCAGTCTTGCTCTTTGGTTAGTTCTCAAAACTCCAAACTTTTCTCCTTTTTGTTATTTGGTGGTGGTGTCTTCCCAAGGGAAGAACCTATTCAACAGCCTGGAAAAGAAGGAAGGTGTGTTCTCCACATTTGCTAAACCTGTAGAACCACATCAAAAGATATGAAAGACTCCTAGGGACATAGGACAGACAGAAGAAGGAGCATGACCTGCAGCAGAAGAAGGAGCCTGATAATTGAACTAATAACTCGGGAGCATGAAAGTCCTTAAATCTGATTTGTGCTTCTACAACTGCTTACTTGTTTTTCATTTCATAATATACAAATAAAATGCAAAAAATCCACTTTCTCAGATGAATAGTCCCATCAGTGTGTTAAGAAGCAGGGAACTTCTTATGCTTATTCTTTCCCATCCCATAAATCTTAAATTATTAGCTGCAGAGTCAAAGCTCTGTCAGAAGAGCTGGAGAGAAAGCTCCCTCCCTTTCCATTGGTTAAGCCACTCTCCTGGGAAAGCAGCCTCAGGCTGAGGAAGTCATAGAAATGAGATCTGTTACATCTTGAATGTGTGCTCTGGGCTATCATATGAAAGGTGGACAACACTGACACTTCCAGACTTGTTTCAAAGGAGGCAGAGGAGGAAAAGATCCAGTTCTCAACACAGAGAAAGACTGTCAGCCTGAAAGGAGAATTTTTCACCCTATTAATCACCATCTTAAATAATCAGTGAATTTTAGGCAGTGAAGGAGATGCCCAAGTTCTCTCTGCTGTTTTCTGCTGTCTATTAGCCTATTTCTAAACACACAGGCTAATTTGTGTGTTTCCCTGCTTACTGTACTAGCTAATGGAAATCTTATTTCCTAGTGTTGAATTCTTTCCCTAAAACATAGATGGAAGTTTAGCAGCTGATGAGAAATTATAATTTTTTTTCTGGGAGCCAAATGGTTACATATGGATATGGGCCCTCTCTCTTATTTCCCAAGCAAAATTCTGAGACTGGTTTTTGATTTTCAATGTGCATATTTCCCATGAGTCTGAAGAATTCACAGTGCACCTCTGGGTCCACTTTCCTTGACAGATTACTTGTCACAAAAACTACATTTACCTAATCAAGACTGGATCTCCTGCTACCTCTGTGGTCAATGGAGACAGACTAACAGCTAGAAAGCAATTCACCCCACCAATAGGTTATTTAATCAAAGTCAGTGTTCAGATATGCCTGGGTCTCTGTAGGGACTACAGAGAGAATGTATATATTTAAACTGCCTTAAGACTATATGCTTAACTCTGGTGTTCTAATGTTACATTACATGAATTCTACTTTATCTACTGTTATATAAATTCATATACAAACTAGGGTTTAATAAAGTAAAATCTGAAAGTGATCTGTGTATAAACAGTTTAGAACAATCAGTCTTCATTGACTGGAATACCTAACTATTGCCTCTGTACAGAAGTATATAATATACTGATATACAAGCAGAAATTACACATTATATGGTAGTCAGAGATGCCCTGTCTTTGGGAGGCAGTATTGGTTTTTAGAGGTCAAAAAGGATCAGATCATGTTTTTGTTGAATACTTTTGAAAATACATCTGTTTTTTAAACTTTCAGTTCTCATTATTTTTAGCCGCTTTTATGATGTTATATGAAGAAGTCTGGATTGGTGACAGAATGCTCAGTACACTTCCAAAAGATTTGGAAACAAGGGTACAGATTACAATTATTTGCCCTGGTGTTTTGAATTGATGTTTTGAATTGATATTTTGAATATCTTGAATTGGTACTTTTTACAGACAGAACTCAATTTGTAATGAATAACTGCATCCGGAGATTTGTAACAGAGAGAGAAACCATTACCTCATATAATTACTATGAATTGCATGTTCGTATATTGTGGGTGGAGAAGAAAGAAACACCACACTTTAGAATGTAGAATGCCAAAGCTTTCTCTGTTAGATGCAAATTCCAAAAGAAAAATCAAGGAGATATGCATGATAATAAATATTGTAACACTGCAAACAGTGAAACACTGATGCTCTGTGAAAAGTACACAGGCTTTGGTGTAACGACTATATTTACTACATCAGTACAGTAATGACAACATAATTTGATGGAGGCAAAATTGTACTAAATACTTCTGAAAAACTATCTTTGCTCTGAACAGATTATTGTCTAACAAATAATTAAAAAAAAAAACAAAACATGAAAAGGAAATACTGATATCCCCATTTAATTTGGAATGGGTCAAAGAAAAATAAACATCCCTCATCACAGCAAAGTCATGTTTTATTCATAACTACCATTGAAAACAGTTTTTCTATGTTTTAAGCAGAAATACATGAAAAGCCAAATCTCAAGAGTCATGGCCTTGAAGCATTAAGGCCTTGTTTATTCTCCAGTTGTTCTTTTCTAAATTGTTGGGTATTATGAGTGTTGAAATTCTACTTTTTCATAGTTCCATGAAATTGTTCAAATACAATCAAATTCATTGACATGAAAAAAATCAGATCAGTTTTAATCAACAGGAACAGCAATGACACTGCTGTGTCACTACATAGTACTTGAAGCATGTATGTCAAATGCTTATTTTACACTTGGTCCTGAACACCTCCTTTATGTAAGAAAAACATATCTCAAAATAAAGATTTTAAACATAGCTTAATTGCCAAGGGAAAGAAGCACACTAAAATCATAATCTGATTATGAAATCGCTTAGATCTTGTCAAACAAGCCAATAATTCCATTTAAATTTTATGTATCCATTTATGAAGGCCACAGTGGTAATTAATTGAAAAGGAAGTAACCATAATCAATATATGTGATTAGTGTATTGTAGACTGCAACACTTTTCACCTACAGCAAATGTAAAGTTACAACTGTGATGTTAGTAAAGGCAGGCTGGACAAATTATAAATGGCACAGCATTAGCCTGTCTGCACTTCCACCCCAGCATGGAAGCTCAGAGTGCTGTGTGAGAAGGCATACCTCTTTTCATTTTGAAATGCAAAGAAAAAATTGTTGAAGAATGATTTTTCAAGATTAAATATATAACTCCTGATAAAACCAACTTCAGAACAACAGGGTTTTTTAATGTAAGTCTATCTTAGGTGTTGAAGAAACTATTCTGTAGGCATCATTCTTGGATCGTTTCTTTTTACCCATTTCAGCACACCTATATTCAAGCTCAGTATCTACCAACTGCTGGAGTTAATTGCTCAAGAAGTAGAATACTGAGTAAAGGCACCCCTCCAAGCAAGAAAATTAAAAAATAAGAAAACGGAAGTGCAAAGGCTGTCACCTCTACATCACTTAACATGATTTTTATTACAAGTATGAAGGTACAATGCTAAAATAAGAAAAAAGACGTGGTTTTCTGCAAGTCAGTTGGTTAACATCACTGCATCACTAGCTGGAGACTGAGTTTTTGCAGTCTTGGTCAGCCAGTAAGGCAGAGGGAACACAAGACTACATGTCTGGCATGGTGGAATCCCCTGGTCAGAAGCCATCATAGTGGCAATCATGAGAGCAGTAGGAGCTTAAATCAAACCCTAACAGCAATGTGTAGATGGTGATCACCCCTGTGGATTCTTCCACAGATGTTTTCTGGCAAATCATCAGAGGTGCCCTTCTTCTGAGGCCACTAATATCACCTAGTCTTACACTCAGTTTGAAAAAGTCCAACTGAACAGCAGAAATTTGGTAGAGCTATAATAGGAGTTGAGAACAGTGGTTTGCGAAAGTAGCAGTGGGCAGACTAAAAAATTTGCTGTACCACTATTCTAACATATGACCCAAATGTTCACAAGTATGTATACATCCAACCTCTTCCATTTCACAAGAACTTTATGCTAAGTTTTTTCTAATAAATTAAAAATAAAATAAAATTGGAAACTGTAGATTTAATTTCATTTCTTTTGATTCTGCCATTTTTGTTCAGTTCTCCATGAGTATGTGGAATCAGTGAAGCTGTCAAAAGTGAATAAGGCTTGTAATAAGAATGACTTCTCCCTTCCAATAATTTTGCTGATTCCAGGAGCAGACCTGTATAATTTCTAATACTCCAAATAAGTAATATGAAATGGGAGAGGGTACACCTTGTCTTCAGACAGCTAGACTTTAGATGATATCTGCATTTGATGTCTACATCTGAACTTATTGTCTAGATTTCAATTATGGTCAAGGAAGAGAAAGGTTCAGTTAGAGGCAGTAACACATTTAATTTTAAAATAAGCATATAAATCACTTCTTTGAACTGAGCTTTGGAGAATTCTGTTTCTCTTCACAAAAAATAAAGAGAGCACAGTTCATTTGCACTAATGATGTTATCTGTATAGAAGGTTCATAAAATAATTTGTGATATATGGCACTCTAAATTGATATTGTTTTATTTTCTTCCATTACTAAAATAACAAGTTGTCCTTCACTCTACAAACAGCCACTGTTCTCCTCTCTATCTTAGTTCAAAGTCTCTTCAAACCTATTTTTCATTGTTTTTATTTTTAACAAAATATTACTCATTCCAAAGGCACTATGTCATTTTAAGCTTCTTTCCCACCTTCATTTTCCAGGTCATATATTACTAGTTTGTGTTTGTCTCTCTTAAGGGAGCTCTTCTACTCCTTTTGCTTATCACTTTCACCCAATATCTATTTCTTTTCTTCAAGTTCATTCCGAGTTGAAAATGAATTTACAGTCAAGTGATTATTCATCCATATGTAGAAATTTAACATAACCAGCTGTTTGCCAACTAATCACTCAGATCAGTTAATTTAGTTAAATAGTTTCTAAAACTTATACATCTACTACTTTTTACCACAAAAAGTAGCCTATAAACAAATTAGTCCAAACTGAATGCTTATCTCTGCTTTCGTGGAGAAAGAAATATCTTAGGATTTCATGACTATTATCTCCTCAGATCCTTGCCTGTACAAAATAGCACTGCTACAGGGAAGGTAAAAGATGCTTTCTGTCTTCTCTCCACTGTACTTCTTTCAAGAACAGAGGGAAGACAGATATCTGTCACAAAGCATTATTTGGCTGTTTGAAAATATCAGTGGCTGTTGCTGTCAGTTTTCATTTAGGGGAATACAAAGTTTTAGGTACTTTAAAAAGTATATTAAGTTAGAAATATGTCAGCATTTTGTGACTTTTTATTCCAGTTTTGTTTTTTAAGAAGCAGAAAAACTTAAAATAATACTGCATTGTCTACAAGTAGACCATAAAACAAAACCAGAAGACTAGTTCTTCATTAAAGACTTAACTATGATTGCTATAATTAACAGCAGTCAACAGACTACCAAAATAATCAGAAATGCCAGATAAGCCTGATCTCTTTTTTAATGTGATTATGAGTAAATTCAGATCTAATATCTTGATATAATTTACTTGAACTGTGATGATGCTCAACATGTGATCATGCTATTAAAATTAAAAATATACACAAAATTCATTTTCTGTATTTTAAATTGATTAAAATTCCCTGACTGATAAACCTTAAAACATAACTAAATAGAAAATTATCATCAGGTCAACTGTTTGTACTGGAATCCTGAAGGAATCTGTCCTTTTCCCAGTGCTAGCCTACTTTTTATCAATTTTACTGAGAAAATGAATAATCAAAAATATTGCAAGACATGTAAAACTGTCAAAAAGCTTCATAGGGATGGAAGATAGGGAAATATAAAACACATCCTTAAACTGACAGAATCCCACCTGGCTTTTCAAAGTTGGGATACAGTGTCTTCCAAATCACCATACTGAGTTACAAATACCTAAAGGGGGCCTACAGGAGAGATGGGGAGAGACTTTATGAGAGAGTGTAGCAATAGGACGAGGGGTAATGGTTTTAAACTGAAAGAGGGGAGATTTAGATTAGATATTAAGAAGAAATTCTTTACTGTGTGGGTGGTGAGGTACTGGAACAGGTTGCCCAGAGAAGCGGTGGATGCCCCATCCCTGCAGGTGTTCAAGACCAGGCTGGATGGGGCTTTGAGCAGCCTGCTCTAGTGGGAGGTGCCCCTGCCCATGGCAGGGGGGCTGGAACTCAATGATCTTTAAGGTCCCTTCCAATCCAAACCATTCTATGATTCTATAAATCACTAAACTGTCCATGTGATTGTATAGTGTAGTGTGTAGTCATTCTTGAATAGTCTACTACTCTCCACTAGGCCAAAGAACACAACATGACATCAACGGTCATCTCTTTCAAACCAGTTGCATTATTTAATTTGTGATGTGTTCTTTTCTGATCACTACAAGAATTATAGTACCATTACATTTCAAAAGCTGTAAGTTTTTTGGGTGATTGTTTACTTAAAGTTTTCTTAAAGTTTTTCATATTTGATACATAAAGACTCATTATATACACATCTTGAGTGATCCGACTGCTGGGTTTAGCAAAATTTCATATACATATATAAACTTTCCTTGGCAGTTGCTAGGTAACAAATATGCCAGATGAATCCTACTCATGAGCTTCTGAGATAAACCACTATGCAACATGAAATGCAACTTGATAAGTCTTTTCCATTCAGTCCTTCACACTGTAACTTTGCCCTTAAAAGGTAGTTGGAGATCTTCCGATTGATCTATGCTTCTCCCAGCATTCAGTACCCGGTATTTGACAGTAATACTACTTATATGAGCTATAATGATAACAGCATGCACTTAATGAGTACAAGATAAAATTGTAATTGTTTAAAACTGTAAAGATTTAGCAACTTGCATAACAACAACAGCAAGAAAACAGAAATCAGTAGAGTTCATAATTATTCCCATACTGACTAGTAGTGGAATCAAAAGTACATATAAGTTGTAGGCACCTAGTAAACAAGTTCTCCCACAGTAAACGGCTGAGTTCCCCATGTTTGTCAAGGGAGAGGGAAGGGGTATTGAAAGGTTTACAGAAGAGTATTGCATTCATCTAGCTTAGAAACCCACATAAAGGATACTGACTCTCACTCTATAATATTAAATAATTCTTTTAACGTATCAGAAGTTAAGATGTTATAGAAAATACTTCAGAAACCACATTGCATTAGTAAATTTGGTTATTTTATATTTAGAATACATTCTTTTTTTGTTCATTGGGTCCTGCATCAATATTTTTTTCAGTTTTAGTTTACATAGCTTTTAAAATACAGTAGTTTAGGGAAAAATTATAGAAGATTAAGCAAAACAATAAACTCTAAAAAAATAAAATTCTCTTTAAGTAGCTGGTCAGATATAATTACCTGATATAATGCTTGTTTGCTTTTCATAAAGGAAAACCTATATTTTATTTGTGGACCATTTAGCAAATCAGCATAAACCCATATATAAGTTTCAAGTGCATTAGTTAGAAATAATGATTGATTCAACGGATCCACATTAGGAGAGTTTTATAATGGCCACATTAGAAATAGAAGGAAAATGACATTATATTTCTAGATATTACAATTATCTGAGTGTGGATAATTTTTAAGATGAACATTTATATAAACAATATTTTTTTTATGCACTGTCTTAGTGTAAGGCCATATAATGTCCTTGGTCAATGTAAATGACCATTGAAATCACCAGCAGCCCCATCATGTTAGGGAAAATATATAGCTTTGTTTGCAACATTATCAGTAATGTTACATATCATCCATATTGTACTCCATAGGGAAAAAAAATGTTGCTAATACACCTCTAAAATAGCAGATTATTCTCACAGCCCCAAAGAGTAAAAACATATAAATTCATGTGGTGTTTTGTTGTTATTTTGTGTACCAGATATCTACAAAATACATTTCTCATCTGTATTGAAACCTTGTATCCGGAATAAACTTATAAATGCAGTTTTGCACATTAAAAGATTTATAAAAACAAACAAACAAAAAAAAAAAACAAAAAACCAAACATTTTCCTAACAGCATTCCTTACTGCTCCACTCCCACTTGTGTTCTTTATGAAGTTTGGGGGGAGCAGGGAGGACAAGGGAGAGGAAAAAAAGTTTCCTTTATGAAAAAATTACCTCAAAAAAAATTGACAAAAATTAATTAAGCAAAGTGTTTCAAAATACTCCGAAATATTTTCTCTGTGTACAGCTCTTCAATTGAATATCAGGTCAAAAGTGGGTTTTTGTGGTCAATCTGGAATTTGGGCAAATTCTTTGTTTCTTCTTTTAATGCTAAGGCAAGGACATTAAATCAAACTGGTATAAGAAGCTGCAGACTATAGTGGCTTTAGTTCTTTCATCATTTGCTACAGACTTTGTCATTCATTCATCATCATTAGTATTTAAATAATCTGTCCTTCACACTTAAGTATTTTTTATTTATTTTTACCAGGCAAGGTTTTACATTTTTGGTGACCGCCTCCTCAGTTAGAAGATTGCATAAATTACCTGTTCCAACTTTATTTTACATCAAAATTAATGTCGTATCTGTAACAAAATGGTACGTCTTGCTATTGTTAAACACTGTAGGGCCAAGGCTGGCAAATTAGTTAGTATTAGCATATAGACCTTCTGGCAGGAAAAGAAAGCTTTCAACTTGGAGCTGGGCACTCAGCTGGGTCTGTCAACTCAAAGCTGCCACTGGCCTCATTATCTCATTTGTCTTAGTTAGTCTAAATTGGCAGCTATGTCTTCATGGCAAATGTTTGTTTTTACAAATGAGCAATAGAGCAGTGAGTAGAAGACATAACATGAGGACTTTTCCCTGAAATTTAATTGGAGAATGCTATAGTTGGTGACTGGCTTTTCTGATTTTAATTCCCAAGCAGTTTTGAAAGCTATCCTTCCTTCTCCTGACTCAGTAAATGTACTGTAAAGTTATAGAAAGAGAGGTTATGAAACTAATGTTAAATACATTTCTTTCCTCTCTCTTTTGAATTTTTTTTTTTTTAATAATGTCAACATGTCTTGCAATGAAATATTTTGGAAAGCATAACGAGATCAACAAAAAACATTGCCACAGTCATGATGATGTATGTACACCCCATTTAGCAGTGCTGACAAGAATAGGCAGGCGGGAAGGTTATACATCTTATTAAATAACATCACATTGCACTCTGGGCCATAAAATGACAACAGTAGAATTTTTCAGTTAATCAGCATAGAAAGCCATTGCACAAAAGAGAGCTATAAGAGTTACATAATATGTTTTTATGCTTAGTGATATCTGGCACTGCAATCTCACTTCTAGTCATGTTCTGAAAATGACATTTCTACAGCCCATTTTAAGTCCTAAGAACAATTTCCTGGCATAAGAAAAGTCCTTTTCGCCCTCTTTCATATTTGCGCACATCTCTCTTCAGAATGACAGGGTACTTTAAAGTGCTTTTGGCCTATCTTTCTGGACAATTACGCAAGAACAAATGAAAATGATTATGCAGAATGGAAGTTAATGACCACATTTTTCTGAAATATTTTTTCAATGGTACAAAAATAATGTATTAGGGAAAAAAGTTATTTACCTTTAATAAAACATATCTATAATTTTATCATTTTTCATTTAAGGAACGCTCTACTACCTAAGACCTGAATTGTAAACCTGTGAATCAAGTTTAGTTCTGGTTTTCATCCGTGAGTGTATAATATAAGAATGCATACAGTGCCTGCAATGCATTGTTGCCCTTTCCAAGCAGAGTAGACCAATTACACTGTTGAATGAGACCACGACTTGCATAACTGGAAGATCTGGAGGCAGGGAGGATCCTATTCCAGTCGAGCCTTCAGGCCCATTGACAGCATAATTTTTTGAATCTGAAAAGGTCTTCCCGTGACTGTTTATTATACATTTCTTACATACTGCATCTACAACTGCCTTTCATTAAAGACTCCATCCTATTAAGATTTATTAGGCATGCTGCCAGGTTGTCTATGCATTCAGATCCTCTTTTAATGTCCATATACTTTGCCTAGCTTATAAACAAAACTGAGGTTCAGGCTAAGAGATAGATCTTTGGTTGTTCATGCAGCAGTTTTGGACATATGCAGAAGGAGAAAACTAAGTGACCAATAAACTTTTAAGTCCAAAAGGAGGAAACATAAGCCATCTCACATGCAGAGGAGAGGAAGGAAGAAAGAAAGTATGTTTTAGCTTTTTTTAGTTGACCTCTAAAATGTTTTGGATTTTCTGGAAGCTATTAACAAATGAAGTTCCCGGACAATTTCCTTAGTGTTTCTTTAATAGCTATATTTCTTTAATATTATTTAGAGGTAATTTATTTCATGGATTTATTCTGTTATTCAGAAATTCATTCTGTTATTCAGTTTACAATATTATATAGTGAGCTTCCTAGAAAGGTATGTGTACTGTATTACCAGGTTATTGAGTTATGTATTACGTTTCTTCAAAAATAATTGAATAGCTAATAAGAATTATGTGAAATTGGAGACATTTCAACATTGGAAAAGTTAAGGTTGTTAACTTTAACTGATGTTAAGACAAACAATTTAGTGATTTATCAATTTTTCATGTGAATATTAGTACATGATTAAAGCTTTTTAAATGTCATGTCTCTAATTTAATATATGCATATTTAAAATATATGTGTATAGGTGTGATATTTAAACAAAAACCTCTAAGTAAAACAACTAATTTGGTCTGTGTTATTTACAAACACCATCATTTTCAGCAAAACAAATCTTAAATGGTTTGACAGGGAAGATATAATTTGATGATTTGTTACTGAAAAAATTGACTAAGCTGAGGTCAAAATAAGTGTTTAACATTTATTAACCTGTTTTATGAACTGATTCTTTAATAACATGCTCATTATGGTTTGCACTGCCAGACTTCTGATCCCCTGCCTGATTTTTAGAAGCATCATGGTTCTTGCAAGATATAGCTTTTCCTGATGACCAGACAAGCATGTTAGGACACATTGCATTACTTATTTAACACAATATGCAGAAAGCTAGAAGAATGCACTAGTTTAAAGGCATTTGTGATGAATCTTACAGTTAGAAAAACTGTATTCTCTTCAATCCCATCTTCACTGACCTAGAACCCTGTCAAGTGGAATCTCTACTTCAACATGTCTTCAGGACATAAAAAAGAGAATGAAACCATTAGAAAGACGGGATTAGAGTACAAAAGTCAGAACTAGAGGTATGCCAACCGAGCAACTCCATGATCAAGGAGTAGCAGCTGGAAAAGAAGACAACAGAGTCTCCTAAGAGGGGAAAGCTCATTGAAACACCAGAAGTTGATTACGTAGTTATGGAACATTGATTTTTCAGTAGTACACAAACATTTAGAAATATGAAGAATCACAAAGACATAGAATAAAGTCAGAGGACTCCTGACATACAACCGAGTAAGCAGAGACTGGAACAAACACCAAGAAGATAGGTAAACAGGGGCAGCACAGGAGAGCACAAGCACCAGAAGCTTTCTGGACAGCCTGTATGGTAAGTTCCTAGCACAGACAAATAAGGAGAGGTACAATCTGCTGGACCTTATACAAACAAGGAAGCACTCGTCAGGAATCTGAAAGCTGAAGGCAGCTTTGGCTGCAGCAACCTGACCAGTCCTCACTGCTCCTGATACCTGGTACACAGTGTTGCCAGGATATGATGACACTTGTTATGGAACAGAGAAGCATGATAGCACATGAGATATTCTGAATGGCAAAACCTGTGATCCCCTGGTGGTCAGGGATGCCTCCTGTGACTGTTCACTCAACACTTGCTCAGATTTAACTAACACGCGGCCCATGCTAAGGTCTGATATATCCTGGGAGCAGCACCATTAGGTCAAACTGAGAACAACAGGTAGGCAGGACCAGACATAGAAATTGACAGGAAGAGATGAATTTCACTGAATTTCACTGAATTTTTAGAGTTGGAAGGGACCATAAAGATCATCTAGTCCAACTCCCCTGCTGAAGCAGGATTGCCCAGAGCATGTTAGAGCAGAAGGTCATTATGTATCCATTGCCACCTGCAGCTTGCTGTCTCTTGCAGTCAAAATTCTTTCATTTTGATTGTCTGGCAGCCCCTTCAGAATACACCAACATATGGAAATGGTAAAGACCTAACTCCCAGACTGAGAGATATAAATGCATCCACTTATCCAAAATGCTTTTGAAGGTGATGCAATAGCAGCCAGGCTGCTAAGGGCTTCATGCTTCCAGGTGTGGTAAAGGGGATGCCTGCATCGTGATGGAGGGGTAAGGGGGACAACCCTCACTGTTGGCTAGAATAACTTTACACCACTTCTGCCATTCTTCCTTCAAGGATTGAGTGAATCATGTACTTCTTGAAGTCAGAGTCTAGATTGCAATTATTGTATTGTACACTGATTGTTAAGAAATTGACCCAATCTGCAGACAGTCCAGGTGACTGAAAAGTCTAGGTACCTGAAATTTTATGTAGTAGGAAAGCTATGCTAATTGCTAGAAATTCTGCACAATGATAAGCTATGCTGATTACTAAAAGCTTATATAACAATAAAGTTCTAAATATAACTACAACCCTGTAGCCAGTTCTCATTCTATCAAGGATCCTTAAAAGAACCTGCCTGACCCCGTAGCATTGGGTAGCTTTGGATGACAAACACCATGAGATGGCAGAATTCAAGATCAGATGAAGAGGGAGTAGAACAAATAGCAGGATCACAGACCTGAACTTTAGAAGGGCCTGGTCAAGAATCAACTTGGAAGAATCCCATGAGCAACAGACCTGCAGAGAAGAGAGATCCAGGAGAACTAATTAATTTTCAAGGATTATGTCCTTCAAACTCAAGAACAGTCCATCTCAATGAACAGGAAGTCAAGTAAGGGTGCAGAAGCCTGCATGGATGAACAGTGAGCTCCTGACTAAATCCAAATATTAAAAGAAACAATACAAGAGGTGGAAGCAGGGACAGGTGCACCAGGAGGAATATAGAGGCACTGTCGAAGTGTGGAAGGATGAAGCTGGAAAAGCCATAGCTCACCTGAAGTTGAATCCGGTGAAGGACATGAAGGGAAACAAGAAGGTCTTCTACAGGTCTATCAGTAGCAAAAGGAAGACTAGGAAGAATGCAATCCCACTACTGAATTGGGTGAGGAGCCTGATGATAAAGCATAAAGAAAACCCTTACATATTCACTATCTCTTTACCTCAGTCTTTTCTGGTAAGACCAGAGTTTGGGATTCTTATGTCCATGAGACCTGTGTGAAAGTTGGGAGCAAGAAAGACCCTCAGGGGAAGAGGTTAAGGAACATTTTTTAAAAAAAATGAACATGCACAAGTCAATGGGACCTGATGGACTGCATGCAGAAATGCTGAGGGAGCTGTCTGATGTAACTGCAAGGTCACTCTTGATTATCTGTAAAAGGTTATGGCAATTGGGAGAAATTCCTGAGGACTGGAAAAAAGCAAATGTGACATCTATCTTCAAGAAAGGCAAGACTTATGATCTAGAGAACTACAAGTCAGTCAGCCTCACATTGTTCCCGGAGAAGGAGATAGAGCAAATAGTCCTGGAAACTGTTTTCAGACACGTGAAGGTTAAGAAGAAGATACGGAGTAGTCAGCATGGATTGATAAAGTCAAAATCATGTCTGACCAACCTGATAGCCTTCTAATAAATGGTTTCACAGATGAGGGGAGAGGAATGGATGGTTTTTATGTTGACCATTGCAAGGTTCTTTATCCTTTCCCATAATATCCTAATAGACAAACTGATGAGGTATGGGCTAGATACACAGAAAGGGAGTGGATTGAAAACTGTCAGAACTGCTGGGCTCAAAGAGTTGTGATCTGAGGCACAAAGTCCAGCTAGAACTCAGTCACTATATCCCAGGGGTCCCACTGGGTCCCACTATATCCCACTCAGTTTTATATCCCAGGGGTCAATACTGAGGCTATACTGTTTAACAACTTCATTAATAATGTGGATGATGAGATAGAGCACACCCTTGGCAAGTTTGCAGACAGCACAAAACTGGGAGGAGTGGATAATATACCAGATGGTTGTGCTGCTGTTCAGAGATACATGGTTAGACTGGAGAACTGGGTTGAGAGGGATCTCATGAAGTTCAACAAAGGCAAACAAATCCTTCCCCTGGGGAGGAATAACACTGTCCACCAGTACATGCTGGGGGACCAAAAGTGAAAAGTTGCTTTCCAGAAAAAGACCCGGGTGTTGTGGAGTACACCATGTTAACCACGACAGAGCAATGTGTCGTTGCAGCAAAAAAAAGCCAACAGCATCCTCAGCTGCATTAGGAAAAACATCACCGGCACACTGAGGGAGATGATCCTTCCTCTCTACTCTGCCCTGGTGAGACGTGGAGTACTGTGTCCAGTTCTAGGCTCCCTAGTACAAGAGGGATATGGACATGCTGACAAAAATCCATCAAAGGACCACAAAGATTATGAAGGGACCGGAACGTCTGATATAAGAGGAGCACCTGAGAGAGCTGGGATTGTTCAGCCTGAAGAAGAGAAGGCTCAGTGGGGATCTTACTCATGTGCACAAATATCCAATGGCAGAGAATAAAGAAGATCAGTCCAGACTCTTCACAGTACTATCCAGTGACAGGAAATGAGGCAATATGCGCATACTAAAATACAGAAAATTCCACTTAAACATAAGAAAAAGCCCTTTTACTACAGGATTGATCAAGCATTACAGCAGATTGCACAGACAGCCTATCAAAGCTATCTCTATCCCTAGAGATATTAAAAAAACAACTGGACATGGCCCTGAGTAACCTGCTTTAGCTGACCCTGCTGTGACTAGAGTTAGACTAGGTTGGATTAGAAGATCTCTAGAGGTGCCTTCCTACCTCAGCCATTCTGTGATTCAGTGGCTAGTCCAGGCTCCAATATCTAAGAAATACAGTGTCATAGACACAAACCATTAGAATATGATCTCTAAGTGGATACTGGATAGTATGTCTTTGTTCAAATTTATAAGAGGCAATTATATACAACTTCAACTCTGGAGATCCCCCAATTTTAATTGCTATTGCGGCTGGAACGACTTCCATATAGGGGCTTTTGAAAAAAACGCTGAGAAAACAGAACTCGACCTCAAAAACATTTGGGCTAGCAAAAGAACAGGCTGGAAAGGGTAACTATTGACCTTGGTAGCACTATTGGATCACAGTTTAGGATAAGTTAGGAATAATTGCCATTTATCTTAAGATTTAACTAACATTAGGTATTTTTATTCCTTCCATTTTCTGCCACATAGCAAATATTTCCTATGTGGCAGGATGCATAATATTGCTAAGCACTTCTATAGCTTATAGAATTTGAAGTACCTACAGAATTTGTCTCCAAATCCTTCTGTGCCTGGCACTTCATTAAACACAGTGAGCACTTCAGCATACTAAGGTCCTAAGAAGCACTAATACTTCCAGAATATATCTCTCAAAATAGGGAGAAACTGAATGAATCATATCATTTCTTAGCAATTGTTGAGCTGATGGCTGTGTAAAGAGAACCTCTCCTCAGAGGGTTTCTATCTGCCCTCAGGTACAAGTTAAACCTCCACTGAGTCCGTATCTTCACTAGATCACAAAGACAAAACAGTATCAATGGCATTGCAATTTCCACATTGATCATATGTCTTATCACTGCCTAAAGGAAACACATTTACAGAAGAGAGAACCGTGTTTAATGAATCTTTGCCCCCTCTGAGAGCACTGCCAAAACCAAGTATGTGAGTTCTTTGTGATTTGAACATCTACAAAGAAGAACTTGACATTGAAACAGTGCCACTGCTTTGTTTCACATAAAGGAAGGAAATAACATCCAATGACAAAGACTTGCAGTCAACAACCACCCCCTTAAACAGATATCAGAAAGTTGGAGTATCCTACATACCACTTTCCTATATCTTGAGCCATTATGTCTCCAGGTCTCTCTCCTCACAAAGCTCAGAAACTTATTTTTCAATAAAAAGGAAACATTGAGCCAGATTAAAAATTGGAACTTGTAGCCTTGGAAAACCATAGAATGGGTTGAGTTGAAAGTGACCTTAAAGATCATCTAGTTCCAACCTCCCCTGCCATGAGCAGGAAAACCTTCTACTACACCATATTACTCAAAGCTCCATCCAGCCTGGCCCAGAACGTTTCCAGGAATGGGGCATCCACAATTTCTCTGGGCAACCTGTTCCAGTGCCTCACCACCCTCGCAGTAAAGAATTTCTTTCTAGTATCTAATCTTAATCTCCCCTCTTTCAGTTTAAAACCATTACCCCTCATCCTATCACTACACTCCCTGACAAAAAGTCCCTCCCCATCTCTCCTGTAGGGCCCCTTCAGGTACTGGAAGGCCATTATAAGGTCTCCCCAGAGCTTTCTCTTCTCCAGGCTGAACAACCCCAACTCTCTCAGGCTGTGCTCCACCCCTTTGATCATCTTCATGGCCCTCCTCTGGACTTGCTCCAAGAGGTACATGTCCTTCTTATGTTGGGAGCCCCAGAGCTGAGCACATTACTACAGGTGGGGTCTCACTAGAGCAGAGTAGAGGGGCAGAATCACCTCCCTCAACCTGCTGGCCACACTTGATGCAGCCCAGGCTATGGTTGCCTTTCTGGCCTGCAAGCACATATTGCTGGCTCATGTTGAGCTCATCAAAGAACACTCCAAGTCCTTGTCCTCAGGGCTGCTCTCAGTCCATTCTCCACTCATCCTGTATTTGTGCTTGGGATTGCCATGACCTACGTGCAGGACCTTGCCCTTGGCTTGTTTGAACTTCATGAGGTTTGCATGGGCCCAATCCTCAATCCTGTCCAGGATACGATGGCATCCCTTCCTTCCAGAGTGTTGACTGCTCCACACAGCTTGGTGTCATCAGCAAACTTGCTGACAGTGCACTCAATCCCACTGTCTGTGTCGTCGACAATGTTAAACAGTACTGGTTCCAGTACCGAACCCCAAGGAACTCTATTCGTCACTGGCTTCCACTTTGACATTGAGACATTGACCTCAATTCTTTGACTGCAAGCATCCAGCCAGTTCCTTATCTATTAAGTCCTTCATCCCTCAAATCCGTGCCTCTCCAGTTTAGAGACAAGGATTTTGTGCAAGACAGTGTCCAATGCTTTGCACAACTCCAGGTGAATGATGACAGTTGCTCTTCCCTTATCCACCAATGCTGTAAACCCATTGTAGAAGGCCACCAAATTTGACAGGCATGATTTGCCCTTAGTGAAGCTCTGTTGGCTGTCACCAATCATGTCCTTCTTTTCCATGTGCCTTCCAAGAGGATCTGCTCCATGTTCTTGCTGGGCACAGAGGTGAGACTGACTGGGCTGTAATTCCCCAGGTCTTCCTTCTTTTGTCCTTTTTAAAAATGGGGATTATGTTTCCCATTTTCCAGTCAGCAGGAACTTCATCAGACTGCCATGACTTCTCAAATATGATGGGTAGTGGCTTACCAACTTCACCCCCCAGTTCCCTCAGGATGTCCAGATGAATCTCATCAGGTCCCATGGACTTGTGTACCTCCAGGTTCCTAAGGTGAGTGTCCTTGACCTGTGCAGATGGTCACAGAACTGTACCCAGCTGCAACGTTACGTGCCCTTCAGGTGTCCCACTTGACCGTTGGAATTCCCCTCCTTCAAAGAGGTGCCCTTACTGTGCTCCCCGGGCTGCTTTTTAAAGGGGGGGGAGGGGTGGTGGAGTGTCACATTTACTCTGGCAACACCCACACCTTGTCATTGTCTCCCACGAGAGCTGTTGGCTCCTGTTGCATCTCTCCACTGCCCTGGTGTTTCCCTACCTGAAGAAAATGTAGCATTGGAGGATGTAAGACCAAGTATTAAAAGAATTCTGTTTATCAGAGCAGAAAAGCTAGATGAAACAAAGATTCCTTTTGTAAATTCCAAAACCCAGGTCCTGCTACCTTTACTACATTTCCACTATTATTGTATTGTATTGGTCTTTGCTTTAGACAATGTCTATGATTTTTGATTCTTTCATATTTCAATTTTTTCAGAGGACTTCAGAATTTTGAGATATTTTTTTCCTTCTTCAGTAAACTTTGAAATGCTTATACCTCTATTGTCACTTTTTTTTTTTTTTATTTATGCAGTAAGAGTGAGTTTCTCTTGATGTCACTGATCACAGTGTTTGAAAAAGTACTTTAAAGACTAATACTGTGTTGTGTTGTGTCAACAGCCACTGATATATGAGCTGTTAGCTTCTGAAGGCCCCCTGGAGCTGCATTCTTACTAAAGAAGTGTGGAAAAGTTGTTTGCTGTGGTCGCTGTGTCACTCATAATCATAGAATAGTTTGGGTTGGAAGGAACCTTTAAAGGCCATCTAGTCCAACCTCCCTTGCAATGAACAGGGACATCTTCAACTAGATCTGGTTGCTCAGAGCCCCATCCAACCTGACTTTGAATGTTTCCAAGAACAAGGAGCACAGCAGAATAACACAGCAGAATATTTTAATTTCCACATTTGGCTGAGCAATGAAATAGAGAATTCTTCAATTCTTTGTTCCTAGCAATGTCTCTTCTTAACTCTCTTACAAGAGGCTGGAGGCAAACAAGTTTGCATTCTGTCTAAATTACTAGGTTTTACTTTTAATCCTATGGATGTTCTCATTAGTGACAAATGACTTTCTGAATCTTGCCAAGCCCTTGGCCTTGGTGATATATCCTCATTGTATGTAATTATCCTCATTACATAAAGTTCCCTTTCTATGTAGTCAGCTATAGTTCAATTTGAGGAGACATTACTCTTTGTTTGTGTGCATATATGTACGTGCATGTATTATTATTACTATTTTTATTTTGGAATATTGTTGCAAATAGAACGGAACACTGTTTTGCTTTAACCCTTCCATAAGAGTAAACTGTCTCAGTGCCATGACAATGGTACTTCAAAGAAAACCAATCTTCCTGCATTCCTGAAAGAAAGGCTGCTTTTATACTTTCTGAACATAACTGTAGAAAGATCGGTATAAAGTAAATAAAACTAGTGTTGCAAATAAGTGATTCAGACCACTTAAAGAACCACTGTCAAAGGACTTAGCAAAAGTGGTTTTAATATGATGTTGTAAAAGTAAAACTTAACAAAGTTCGATTACAAGGTTCACTTTATTACTCTACGGCACAAACATTTGAACAATGATTCAAAGTTATCAAGACAAAATCAAAGTTACCAAGGCATAAACAAAAGTTACCATACTACAAGGTTATGTGTGATATCAGTTGCTTACCAAAGATCTTCCAATGGTAAAAGGTCTCTCTGCCTCAAGGATCAACCTTGAGAGGCGTTTCAACTCAAGGGGAGATCACCACCATGCAGCCAGGCAGCTTAGCCAGGACAGCTCAAAGAAGGCCCACTTAGGCTGCCATATTTATGGAATAAAATGGTTGGCTTGTAGTAAAATTGCATGCAATTAGATATGAATGAGACTCCTTGTACCAAAAACTTTCTTTGTTCTTTGATAAACAAGTCTTGGAAAAGCAATGTGCTAGTCATGCTAATCTCGTGATTGGTGTTCCAAATTCATACACATTGATGTTCACTGTGTCACTCTGCTTCTTTGTGGGGTTTCAGAGAACAGATTGAAACTAGGGAGTTCTTGGCCTGTTTATGGCTCAGGTCTTTACCTCCTTTGGAGGTAAACTACCACTGGTTTGGTTTAGGGGTTGAGTACATCTGTCACAACTAGTCATACAGATTCTGTTCAAGATGCCACCAAAACAAATAAATTAGCCTGGAAGACTGAAATCTACTGTTCTTCATCAGACTGTTTTGAGTGTCTTGGCAGTGATTTCTATGGGACAAATATTACTTTTTCAATTATATTTTTTTTATTTTTAACTTTAAATTTTCTACTTTTCAGTTAACAAAACACTCGAAAGCGCAACACCATTTGTGTTCATACAAATCTTTCTACATTATTCGCTTACTAACATCTACTAATTTGTCTCTAATAATCAATAAACTAGAGACTAAATAATCTGTAAAGCAGAGATAGATTATCTAAAAAGTTTGATCTGTTCATGAACTGCAATATCTCATAGCAATGTCATGATAAGAAGTATCTCACTTCCCCTCTAAGTTCAGAGAAATCAAGGAACATTTATATGAAATTAACTACTATTTGTGATAAGCCATAAAGAAATAATGTATGAAAAGCATTTATGTGAAAATCATCAATATCTCTGACTTGTTAAGACTTAAGTGCTGAAAATGTTTTGTATATTACACATAATTTTGTTGATCAGTAATAAAATGTTCTACAAATTAACTGTCTGTGAAAGTGTTGGTCAGCACCTAGAACTTAACAGTAAGCATTTTCACTCTTAAACATGATTGGATAAGTTTCAGTTTGAGTATTTCATATAGTTAAAATTCGCTTTGAAACAAAACATACACAAGAATCAAAAAGTTGTAGTATGTCATATACCTACGCTAACTGGGTTTAAAACTATGCTTTGAAAAATTCCTTCAAAAACCCTAGTAAAAAATTATTTCTGATGCCAAACTCTAAGTACTTCTATGAAAACTGAAGAATATCTATTCAATACCAGTACTGAGAATTTTTACATTAACAAACTCAGACTTCTGTCACTGTGAGATTTTCCTAGTAGGAAAGGTCAAATACTCAGATATGTCTACATACACCTATCCTTGAATACCTGAACAACACCTTATACGAAGAGCTGGGCACAAATATCTGGTCCAATGGTATCAGAGAAGGTTGCATATTCCTTTCTAGTGCTAGGCAACTGTTGTCCTCTGTCTACTGACCTTTATACTGTCATTAAAGTCTTTTATGTATGTTTCTTTTCTGTTTCTCCCTAAATTGCACCTTTTTGACTCATATACCCTCATGACTGCTGAGCTCTCTGAATATCTTCTCAGAATACTTCATCAAGATGGGGTCATCTTGCTACTGCATTACTCAAAAAAATCAAAATCAATCCAGAAACTTAATCTAACTAGAGATGCTACAGTTACTCTTTTCCTCTTGACCTTTACTTTTGGAGTGAATTACCCAAGTTCTCATTTTTACAATGCGCTGTCTGCATGCAGTCTTAATGGGATCCAGGATCTCAAAAGCAAAGAATCAGCAATTCTAGACAAAGTAGCTTTCCATAATCTCCTCTGTTGTTGGAAAACAAGTTTTCTTCTTCTACCAACTTCTAACTACATGATAACTGTTACTTTAGATCCATTAAATGTAATTACCTGTAATATGTGCAACAGTTAGTTTTTGCCCTGACAATAGCACTTTTCATCCATCTCTAATATTTTCACTATATGTTTTTATGTAAGCTATCCCACAGTGCTGTAGTAGCAAGAGTGAAATTTACCTTAGGCACTCACCTTTCACATACACTTTTTCCTGCAGAAAATACCTGATACTTTTCCACATAGACAAACGAAAGAAGCAGCTACTTCTGGGTACCACAAAGAAAGGTCTTGTACAGCTAAATTTAGATACCAAATTTTAGGCATTTGGGTGGGTCAATTAATGGAGACCAGAAAACTTCAGATAAACAAAAATAACTATATTCTCCAGCGAACTGAATTGCTCTCTAAACTCCCTTCACTAGCTATTACTAGATCGTCATTGACTGTAATGATAACATAAACATCTAGATAGACATAGAATTACACACTGAGACAACTAAATTTAATTATTTGTAATCAACATCTACAATCTACAATTTGGAAACTGAACCCAGTTCCCAAGTACAAGGAAAAGCTGCTTAAAAGCGGGATTCAACCCTTGCACTGTTTAGATGTACGCAATGAAGTTATCAGCTAAAAATCTTGTCAATAACCTGCAGCAAAATTTAGTTTCTAGATGGATCAGAAGAGTAAACCAAGATTCAAAGCCACTTCCACAGTTATCGCAGAGGACTATTGCTGATGATGTTCAACCAGGGGAGGTTTACTTTGGATATTAGGAAATATTTCTTCCCGAAAGGGTTATCAAGCATTGGAACAGACTGCCCAGGGAAGTGATTGAGTCACCATCCCTGGAGGTATTTAAGAGGTGTGTAGATGTAGGGACATGGTTTAGTGGTGCATTTGGCAATGTTAGGTTTACGGTTGCACTCGATGATCTTAAAAGTCTGTATTTGGTTTCCATAGCACAGTTTTGGTAGCAGGGAGGCTACAGGGATGGCTTCTGCAATAAGTTGCTAGATACTTCCCCCATGTCTGATAGAGCTAGTGGGGAAGTCGAAAAAGCAGCCACTATTGGCTACAAATGTTAATGTATTAGTGCTAGAGAAAATCATATAAATCATAATGTAGAACTGCTCAAAACTAATGTAGTTCACCACTTAAAATCATCTTGTACTTTTCAAAGTTTATAACATCCTATTTTGATCACAGTTTAATTCTTTATCCTGGATGTTTAATGTCTAGCACATCTTACACAGGCTTTGCCCTAATTACTTAAAATAGTTCTCCCATAGTAATGTAAGGATTTCAATTTTACACCTACTGGATTAAAAAGCCACAACAGTAGCCTGTGTATGTGTGATTATTTCCCCAAACAGGATTTTAAATAATTTTAAAACAGGCTTAGTCAGTTACTGCAACTTCTTTTTTTTAAATTATTACTTGTTACTTCTCTTAGTAATTCAAATAGTTTTTTCCTGTAGTTTTATAATACTGTAGTTTTTAGTGCTATTCAGACTGGTCTCTTCCAGTGTTTAACTGACAAATATGTGACAAAAAGCAGTCTGTAGAGTTAGAAGATTTCTGTAATATTTCACATTAATATGTTGCAATATTATTTAAACTGTTATAATTTCCTGCTCTGATCTGAGGAAACTGAGGCAACAGTACCTAAAATAGAGATTTCCAACCACTAAACTAGTGGCAGAGACAGTATGGGAACTCTTTTGTTCTCAGTCCAAGAATAAAGCTTTCTTTATGAGTGGCAAAAGTTCTTAACTCATGTGATTGAGATGTCTGCCTCTGGTTTCCTTATCAACATTTTCTTCTTTGTTGTCTCCTCAACATCTGTCTTTTCCATCTCTGATGTTAAAATTAATTTATCATGTTAATTACCTCTCTTTAGACCCTTAAACTTGTATGCCAGTGCCTTCCTCACACGCCTAGCAATGCCTGATACTCCACCCTGAACCTGATGCTTCAGAAGAACCCTGACATTCTAAGTGTTGATGCCTACCTCTCAGCCTACGCTTGTTTTACAGAAAATGGAGAGAAATAGTCATATATATAAGACCTAGTCACCTGACTTATTTCAGAGCTCCATTACTGGAAAAGATTCTTCGCATCTAGAAGTGCTTTCTATCTACACCAATTATAAAGAGTATTTAAAGTAGGTAGCACAGATGCAGATGCCTAGAATGCAGCTATTTTCATGGATTTAAAAAAATATGACCCTGTCTTTTCTCTCTGTCAAAGTTGCATAAGCACAGTAGCCAACCGTGATTTGAGACACCCAGAGGTATCTGGAAATCCACATGGGCCTGGTCTCTCCATGCCGCAGGACCTACAGGAGACCCATGCCCTTCTACAGCAGCTGCTGGCAGCCAGGCTCCCGGCATCTGCAGACTCTCCAATACCAGTGGCCCCTATAGGCAACTGAACTGAGCCCAGCCAATCTCCTCTTCCTCACCTTCACTTCTGTAAATGTCTTGCTAACTGTATTCGGTAAATATGCAAACTGTCATGCATCCCTTTTCTCCGTCTCCAACTAGTCCATCTCCAGCTTTTCCTGTTCAGCCTCAAAATGAAAATTTGCTCTTCCACTTCCAAACTCTGCTGAGAACTAAATTTTTTTTGCAGCTTCTTCTGCCCTTCAAACCTCAATCCAGACACCATCTATGCAGTCACTAAATGAACATAAAGCAAGAAGGAAAAGAATATATAAAAAGTATATACATACCTTTAACACACATCATGTATTATAAAAATTCCATGGTCCCGTATCTCCCATTTTGTCCCTTCTCTCACCCTTCACCTTGCATCAGATTATGTCAAATCAGGAACATAAAACCTCTGGGGATTTTGTGAATTAAAGTCCTTACCCTTGAAACAGATCAACTATATATGGCACTAAAATACAAACATAGCCAAACAAAAATATTAATGATTCTTTGCATCGTAGTAGCTGTACAAGGTCTTGAACCACCAGACCGTATGAGTCATGCACTAGCTTATGGATAGGCACTCAGGTCAAGGTAATAAGAACATCCTTTTCCTAATTTTCCTATTATGTGTGCCCATTCATTGCAAGGAAATACTCATATTGCACAAGCCCATGAGCAGCAGCAGCAGTGCGGAAGATCACTCTAGTGACACTTTTAATTTTAGCCGCTTGTTTAGTATTCAGAATTGTTTGCCTCTCGAGGATTCTCTTGACAGCCACTAAAGAGAGAGACTACAGCAACTCATTTTTAGAAAAGGTTGTTTCTTGAGGCATTTTAGTTCATTGTTATTTCAGTTCATTTCAACGATACAACTAAAAATCTTAAAAGCATTGTTTCGTAGAAACCACAGGCTTTGACCTCAAAATGATGAAGTACCATTGGTTTTTTTATTTTTTATTTTTACTATTTTTCATTTAGAATTTCTATACAAAAGTGATTTGTCAATGAGAGAAAAGGAAAATATGTATCAATATTTTAATTTCTCTGGGCTAGTTCCTGGCCCTGCTGAAGTCAATGGCTAAATCCTAAATGTCTTCTGTGAAACTGATCTGACCATATTTTTCTTTGCTTTAACGAAATGTGTCAATGTTAGGCATATGATCTCTTCTGTGAGAGATCCATTCACAGAAGTTGTCTAAAGGGAGATTCCACAATCTTTCTTCGGCTCCCAGTGCAACAGAGCTCCTCATTACTGCCTGTACTCAGAAATATTTTGTTTCACAATTATTTTTAGTGGTTTTATCAGCTTTAACTATGTTACTATAAAACAAAGAGTGATAGAAATATGGACAATTAGATTCATGGTAGAGCTCTCAGGCTTAATGTGGTGGCTTAGATATAGGAGTTTTTTCTGTTCGAGATTTCCTCAGAAATCCTGCCTGGCCTCCATCTGCCACTCCAATAAATCTTGAATGTCTCGTAAGTATTCTGCTGTATCTGTTAGCTCCATACAGATGTCTCAGGCATTCAAAGTCCTTTCAAGAGGCACTAGATGCCTGTGTGTGGACAGTTGAGTCACAGTTTTCAGGCAGGATTCTGTGCCTGAGATCCCTACCTCTAAGTAGGGATCCAAGCTTTCCTTATCATTAATGCAGTTCCTCAGAGCTTGATTCAGCTGCTGACAGTCAGCTGCTCTGGATACTGACTCAGAGCACTTTAGTGACCCTCAGGGAGTCCAAGGCAGCCACACAAGTTTCTGGTAGATATGAGATAAAGCTTGCAAAATACCAATACCTTTCTGGAGTGGTAGATAACCAAGAACATGTACATTGGCTCTAGAGAACTATATATGCACTAACTAGTTGGCCCATACATTTACAGTCCTGCCAATGGTAACTTAAACACCTCTGGTGGGATTCAGTTGGCATAATGATTATCTTATGTCATGCAACACATTCATCTGGTGCTAATAGATACCACAAGGTAGGCTAAATAGGATGCTCAGCAATGCCTAAAATGACACTAGATGCCTACAGTAGGCAACTAAAACCTTCTGTTTTGTTACCCATGGGGACTCACTAACACAGAGAGGAGAACTACCCAAATAAAGATGTCTAGTACTGTTTTAGGTTAACTGTGCTATACCTACTGGCAACTGCTGCAACTGAAGCTGCAGCAGAGCATCTCCTTGCAGTTCCATGTAGATTTGGGTTCTCTTAGCTGTGGGTAATTTTTTTGTGGAAATGAATTCTGGTCCTACACATAGAAACCTATTTTTAACTGCAAAGGTATCACATATTTCTACTATAAAGATATCACATATTCCTGCTATCACCTTTTTGAAAATCAACTTGTTCTGTTTCATACCGGACTTCAGAATAAGGCTATGCAAAACTGATCTCAGGTTACATAGGTATCTGCCACTTCATTTTGGCTCCCTATTCTATCAGTCAAGATAACTGGGTGCCCAATTTAAGTAGGCTGAAATTCCAGTCATGTGAATATAGATTTTAAACATTTCCAATTGTTTTTCTACACGACGAATAGAAAAAGATGGTTGCCTTACTCGAGTGAATTATATCATGTGCTCCTGGAGTTATCTAGCTAACTTCAATGACTGAATTGTTAAACAGGTGTGTTGGGTTGAGATTAATGACTTCCTGGAATATCTATGTTTTACTATTGACTACAAAAGAAGTCAAGATGAGTAATGTAAATGCAGATATTGCAACACAGATGTCTAAAGTTAGCTGACACGCGTTCTACTTTGTGTTCCTATCTTTTCCTTTTCTGTTCTTCACTGTGAGTTGTATTACATATTCCCTAGCTTCTGACATTCTTCCTGCTTATTTTCTTTGATAAAACCCAAAACCTAATGCTTTTATTTTCAAGCTATTTTTGTGGAATTTTTACACTATTTTACTTCCTAATCACACTCTTAATTTATTTTGTAAATATTCAAATTATGCAGTGATATTTTACACAGCAAAGCCAGAAATGTTCTAATTAAAATATCTTTGCATGAAAGAGTTCAATCTTTTAAAAAGCGGATATTATACTTGCTGCTGTCTCTTTGATCAGTCTTACAATATGTGATGCTCATTCTGAGTTGATCAGTAATTTTTGTCTCTTGTAAAGAAGTATCATTCATTTGAAAAGTTTTGAGTTTTGTATTGCACCAAACTATTTATTAGAGTCCTACAAGCTTGATAGGAATGATTTAACTCACACAACTTATATAGACTCAATTGCCCTATTAATATCGAACATGTTTTGAATTATGGTAGAGATTACTATTTCAAACAAGGGAATGATTTTTCATGAGCTAGGGGACAGGAAAGGAGGTAAATGTTGGCTCTGTGTGAAGATTGATTCTGGGTCCCATCCCAAAAGACTACATACCTCCTTTACTTAATATGCTAATTACCTACACAGCTGTCCATATCGCCTCTCTGTATGAGCTCGTATGTACTGTACTCTCCACTGACAGGGTGTCAGCCTGTAATCAGTCTCTTTCAGGAAAGTGCTTGCAGTCTGGAAGGGGCCAAAACTACCCCAGAAGAAAACACTTCGCAATAAACTATAGCTGAAGGCTCTGAAGCTGTTAACACATGAGCCCGTTTGCCTGCCTTGTTGACAAAACCACTTTTGTTAGATCTGCCATGGTTCTACATGATTTTAGACCACTTAATAGAGTTCTTTTCTAAATGAATAGACATATGCTAGCCTAAAACTGGAATGATACAGAGAGAGATTATGACCCTTGCATATCAGATATACTTTCTGGTCAATCTCTGGCAGCAATATGTAACAGAAGCTGTTAAAATTGTTTGGGGAAAAAGCAATACATAAGATTTTTTAATTTTTTTCATAAGCAAACCAGTTATTATTTTTTTTTCATGTTTATTAACAGAAATTGGAGAATAGTGAGAGTGCTTCTATTTAGGAAATAAGGGCAAATCATAAATTATAGTTCCTTTTGTAAGAAAGTGGTAACCAAAGACAGTATAGTTTGTATACCCCCATGCTACTTTTTACTGCTTAGTGCAGATAACTATTTCAATTAAAATGGACATTACTTAAGTAAGTATATTTGAATCGCCTCAGATTACTACTGATATTAGCAACTATCCCTATTACTGTATTTATTTATACTTCATCGATCTATTAGAATCTCAGACAGTTTATACACTAGAATTCTATTAGTATGTCTGATCAGATTGCATGTCTGGGGTTTTAGGATGACCATCAATTACCAATTATTTTAAAGGGGTGTACCACTGTAGTATAGTCCCTTGATGGATCTTCCATAGAGCTCACAACTAGCATAGAATGAGATCATGGGGATGTTATTCAAGTTAAAGACTCCATTCTTAGTTTCAAAATCTCTGGAATATGGCTTCTATTTACATCATACTTACAGAAAAAGCATACTGATGACCCTAACAAGAATATAAATTTAATACTTTCCATTATATAATGTTTTTCAAAATAAGAGAGGAAAACTGTCTCGAATTAGAAAAGAATCAAGCATAGTTTGTGTGTATGTTCATGAAAAGAGAAAGTAGGAAGGATGTTCCACAACTATATTGGGTGGTTCTCCAGAACTCAGTTAGAAGAAACAGGAGGGAATATAATCAGATAGCAGGAAAACAACTTTTTGTAACTTTTTGTCTGTGTTCTTCCTCTCTTCTGGGATAGTGGTAGAGAATTAGAATAATCAACAGCTGTCTTAGCACAGTAAGACAACTTCTGTCTAAAGTTGGTAGAGAGAAACTCTAGCTCAGAGAAGAACAAGCAATCTATATCAACATAACTAACAACAAATTTCTGCTTCTTTTTTCTCTTGTAATTTTCTTCAATAAGTAAGCATATTCTACTATTTCTGAATAATACTATATGTAACCAGTTTCACACCTATACATATGGCAAGATCTGTGAAACAAATACTGTGTTTCCTTGAAAATTGCTCCACTGTATACAAAGGGCCATATTAGACCTCTACAGAGCCTGCAGCAACTGGTCGGAAAACTAGAGTTCAGGAAAGAGTGGATTCTTTCAATGTCCACTAGCAGCCAGGCAGGACTCTTGACATGCAGAAAAGTTGTAAGAAACATACTGGAACACAGGTAGGATGGCATATTTATGTTATCAGCTTTAGAATTGAGTTCCTCTTTACAGTAGTGATAATATGAAGATATATCAAAGGTATTTGTAATCTGTTAAAAAGGTTCTGCAAGATAATGCAGCTGATGTCTGACAGATCTAGTTATTTAAAACCAAGAAATCAAACACCTTTTATTTATTTAAGAAAAATCTTTGCACTATGGTCCAAATTTAGGATCTGTCATCTAGACCATCCAGATGCACCAAACACACTTTGTTATTACACTGCAGTCACAATGAGATGGACCTGGTGTAAGGGCATCCTGTTTTTCTGTCAGGTTCTCACACCTGGCCACACAGACTCAGTAAATGGAAGTCTTACTGTGCCAGTATTAATCCTTAGCATATGCAGTTTTGAATTACATGTAGTTGTAATTATATGAATTACACGAATTACATGTAGCTACATGTAGTTGTACATATCTTTCAGGCCATTTTTTTTTTTTTAGAAAAAAAAGATAATTCAAATCTTTGACTGCCTTTTATATAATTTATGATGCCCTGGAGACCCTTTCATCCATAGATGAAGGAAGAGCACAAGGAATGTTTGTATTTGTGACTGATCCCCAAAATACACCACATTATAAAAGAGAAAATGTTTTTCCCTTTCTAAACATGAAGATGTTTAGAAATAATAGTCAAGAGTATAAGTGTAATAAGCAGGTATTCTATGCATACTATATATATTACTTTACTGAAAAATGGCGTTAAACCATATCAAATTACACGAAATTGCACTGTACTTGAGGTAGGGTATAGGGACTTTCATAATGTACAGTGTCACCATAAGTAAGGCAATAGGGACCAGATGCATCTCAGAGAAAGGCAGGCAGCTGACTTTGGGTCCTAATTAAGTTGGTGTCCTAGTTCCTTCAGAACACAACTGGCTCTGTGATAAAATCATAGGGGCATGATTCTAGACTCTGAGCACAATTGGTCAAGTGGGATTACTATAGGAGTTAAAGTAAAGCAATACTGTGTATAATTTACCCTCACTTATTCAGTATTTAAAGAGTAGTCCTCTGAAATTTCTCATATAGTTAGTATCAAGATATTAATTCACCCTTCTTTATGCATTTATGACATTATCAATGATTACAGTCTTGTTTCATTGTAATAAAGGGCAAAAATCCCCAAAGAAATGTCATATTATGAATGCATTCCTTTCAAAAACCTTATTTCTGAATTAGTGCTCACCCAGCAACTTGAGTGCCACTTACTGAGTCAACATCATTTCTTGTCAACATGTCAGCTTGGTTTTCTCTTTGAGCTCTCCAAGAACATTCTAGAATTGAGCAATTTTAATGTTAATTAACGTGCATAGCTGACTTGAATGAAACAAGACAGGAGACATGTTAAAGCTGTGAGCCCTGAGAGCCAATCATGACTTCTTTGAAACATTAAACCAAGTCCGAATTCTAGTTTAGATGCTCTGAGACAAAAATACTTCCTGAACCAAAGACGACACTGAATTAAAATCTGCACTGCTTAAGAGTCTAATGTTAATCCATCAAAATAAATGGAAAAAAAAACCCCAACTATTCATTTTCATTTCAAGAGCATTTTGGGACCAGATCTAAAAAGCATAATTTCCCCCCTCTTACAAACAAGAGGTGGCTTTTCATGCAGCAGTTAGTTCCTGGGCGTCAGTGAAAGCTCTGAACAAATAAAACGTTATCATATATATATTGCTGGATCATGGTCAGTTTGCTGTCTACTGGCATCCCTGCTAGGCTGAAGGTACTACCTTAAAGAAGAGGAGTGAATGGAGGTAAGTCCATACTTGGGGTGGTAGGTGAACCCCCTCCTTGCTCATTCAGCCTTCCCAGGTGCCTCTGTACAACAGGTATGAGGCTCTGGGTGTGGAAAGCCAGTCAATGGGCTGCATCAACAGAAACATGGCCAGCAGGTTGAGGGAGGTGATTCTGCTCTTTTACTCCCCTCTTGAGAGACCCCACCTGGAGTACTGCATCCAGCTCTGGAGCCCTCAGCATGTCAAAGACATGGACCTGTGGAGCAGGTGCAGAGGAAGGCACAAAAACGGTCAGAGGGCTGGAACACTTTGCTATGAGGACAGGCTGAGAGAGCTGGGGTTGTTCAACCTGAGAAGAGAAGGCTCTGGGGAGACCTTATTGCAGCCTTTCATACTTAAAGAGAGCTTATAAGAAAGATGAGGACAAACTTTAGCAGGGCCTGTTGCAATAGGACAGGGGGAATGGTTTAAAACTGAAAGAGGGAAGATTTAGACTAGATATAAGGAAGAAATGTTTTCTAATCAGAGTCATGAGGCACTGGAACCAGTTGCCCAGAGAGGCGGTAGGTGCCCAGTCCCTGGAAACATTCAAGGTCAGGTTGGACAGGTCCCTGAGCAAGCTGAAGGTGTCCCTGCTCGTTGTAGGGGGCTTGAACTTTAAAGGTCCCTTCCAACCCAACATATTCTATGAATCTATGATTCTATGATATTATGTATCTGACCAGATTTCAAATTACCATAAATGTCTTGTTTCACATTTCTGGCAGGCACTGATTTTTCAGAAAACTCTTACCTGCATTTAGTATCTGATAACTTCTTTGTTTTCCTTCCAGCAGAAAATTAATAAATTTCACTAAGGGACACAGGCCTCATCTTTCAACCTGCAAGTATTTTCAATGCTAGAAAGTTCAGCAATTTTGTATATTTGGATGAGCAATGATATCACCAAGGGTGTAACTAGTTTGTCTTCCATCAGACATATCTGAACTTATTTTGAATAATCAGTACGGAGAAATGGGGAAATTTGGGAGCAGCAGTCTCACCTGTTGAAAATAACCGAGTTAAATGTCTAGCTAGGTAAGATGAATTACAGTCTAACTATCTGTCATAGCTGAGGACCAAGTGGCAACCCACAGTGGGTTTAGATCCCAGGATTTAAAGAACAGAGCAGATTAGAGCTTTAACTTCACTTTTACTCACTCACACACTAACTCACTCCCCTTCAGCATTATGTTCACTAGGTCTTGACATCCCTTCCCTGCAGGGAGTTTACTGCTGGTCCAGGAAAATCATGTTGATTCTTGCTGTGCTGCTGCTCACAGTCATCAGCCTTGTGGATTACTGCCCAAAGTCCCTGGCCATTCCCCAGCATTTGTATTCACACAACTCTCTGATCTCTGGCACTAGATCCCACTCCCCAGATCTTTCCTTCAGCCAGGATCTTCAACTTCTTTCTTCCTAAAGCTAAACAATAAGTGTGCAGAAGTGCAATATGTGGTAAGTCTCCTGACTGGTAGTTCTGTCTCATGTCACTGTCAATTGGAGGATTCAGAACACACCACTTTTGTTCAGTCCGAGTTTTATCAAAATTTTCAGACACACACACACAGAGTTATCTGTCATGTTAACATTCACATTTTAAGTTGTTTTTTCACCTGTGATGGGATATTACAGAACTATTAGTGTTTTCACAGTTTCAGAACATATTGAGAACACTATAAACAACTGTGAAAGAAATGGCAGTATTCAGAGGTGATTCCTCTATGCTTAGAATAGTTTTTTCTTATAGATTTTTGCTCTGTCTCTGCAGTTGTTGTCTTTAGCAGAATAGATATTATTTTCTAAAAACTTGATTTCTCAATGCAAATACTTTTTGAGTATTCATATTGTATACCATCACTTTTTGCCTATGCCAGATAATGCAACTATATACTAATGAGATAATTTCTCAAAGTGAAAGCCATTAACTCATTTCAATATTTAATCACCAAATAAAAATTGACCAGGCAAAGCAGCAGTTAAAAAAAAAAAAGATAAAAATTAAGTTATTTATTTTCAATAAAATTTTTATGTCTGGAAGTCAAGATTGAAGTTATAACTTGTACTGAAGCACTTAAATTTTTTACAAGAGCCCTGTAGGCTACTATTTTAACAATAATCATGAAGGATTCCAAATACTAAGACCTAGAACCAAACCTGTGTGTTCAGGTTCAGGGGTTACATAGGAATGGTTTGTGGTAAAGCAAATATCACATTAAGACCTATTTATAAATTTAAATGCCATCATAACAAATTCACAAGTTATTACAAACTATTGCATGATAAAACAGTTGGATCTTTCAAAATTCTCTGTTACTAAAGCTGGACTGTTCCATGTTCTGCACAAAAAGCAGTATCATTTAATCTCTCATTGTTTTTATTTTGTCACATTTTAGTACCCCAAATGTTCTATGTGCCAAAACCTCTGAAAACACAAGTCAGTATACAGCTGATTGGTATAAGTGTGAAAAATTCTGCCTGCAGAAAGCACAGGTACTCCATGACAGCAATGCTGAAAACAAGGGTCAGAGAAGGCTGACAGATGGATCGTTAATTTGTTTGATGAGGCTCAGTGCAGGTCAAATAGATTTCTGTGTATTCCGTGATCATAATTTCTCTGAAGCAGACAGGCATCTCTCTGCCTGATTTTTATCTTCTTAAGGAGAGCTGATGGAGAATTTGCATTGCCCAGTTTAGAAAAAAAAAACTGTTTTCTGTATCTCATGATCATCATGCATTGGAAATGAGTAGGATGATTTTAGTTGCAAGATCACTCAAAACATCCAGACAACAGTAGGAAAGTTCAGAGAAACCACTTTGCTTCTATGTTCTACCTTGCACAACTGCAGAATTCAGTATTCTTCCTTCATAAGTCACATTTATAGACAAGTACACAATAAATATTTCTTCTTAAAACTGCCGCCTACTTTCACCTTGCAAAAGAATCACAAATGAATGCTCAGCCTAACTGCTAGGTACATAAGTATTTGTGTTTGGATCCTTCTTCCCTTCTTCCAAAGTTTTTGAAAACTTCTGGACTGGCCCTTCAAAAATGACAGACATATTTTGGTGCAACTATGTAATTTATTCCTTTCATACTGATTCTTATGTTTAGTGTTGACAATGCAGAGGTCTGGTAACCTTCAAGGTTTGGAGGAAAGCACGTATTGGGTGCTAGCAATGTCTCTTCTTATAGAAAACTATTTATAAAAGTTGTGCTGTTGCAGCATTTGTTTGCAATTCAAATTACACTCTTCAATAGGTAGTTTTCCTGCTATAAGTTCAACTGAAATGAATTACCACTGTAAACCAAGTTGATTTTGATTTTGTAAACATATGCCACAAATATTTCACACTTCAAAGTGATGGAAATTTTTAGTAGATTATGATTATTACTAACATAAGTGAGATAAAATTAGTTTAGAAATGTTTATCTCATGGCAGTCAGAATTGGTAGTTCTTCTACCTTTATATTTTTAACTAGAAGTGTATGACTTAAATTAGCTCTTGGATACATATGCTATGGCATGAATGTGTACACCCTCTTTGCAAAATCCTCTCTTCTCCTCAAAAATCTTTATTAGCCTACTGAGAAATTGAAGTCTACACTGAGAGCTGATAATGAGACAGAAATACTTAGAAACAGATCTTTCTGTTGGAGTGCTCATTTACTCTATTACATGTATGCCTCATTCACGTCTTGTTCCTTCTGTCGAGAGGTACATTTTACATTTCAGTTCTCAAGATCTGTTTGTTGACAAAATATTTTAAAATCAATATTTTCTTGAGTGTTTCTCCCTCTCTCCAGTTCTTGGTGGCTTTGCTATTGGATTTTAACAACTAGGTGAAATATATTGGGTGACACAGTCAGCCTTGTCAAATACCTTCAGCTTTAAAGGGCGTATGAAACATTGCAATTTGAACAGATTTCAACTCCAATAATATTTTAGTAGTTAAGTGGTTGGATCAGATCAAAGAAAATAAGAGGCTTACAACTGAGACAAACCAAATCAATAACAAGATTTAAATTAATTGGTTCATAATTTCATACAATTTATTTTTTAATACTTACTTGTTTTCAGAGTATGTTTGTTTGGCCTTTGTGGGAGGGACATTCATTTTTATGCTTCTGTTCACTTTCTGATGAATGGATATTGCATGGAGAATAAAAATATCACCAAAAAAAAAACCCCAAAAACCAAACACAAATAAAGGCTTTATTAGCTTAATTTCTGTGCAATAACATAGAGATTATAAAGAACTGGAGCAGAAAACATTATGCAAGGCTATACTGACAGCAGCAGTCAAAAAGCAGAATCACAAACTTAATATCACATACAAAAGCTGTGACAAGTTTAAAATTGTGTTTCTGGGGGTGGGGGGAAGAAAGAGAAGGGTTTCACAGCTCCATACAGTGAAGTGATGATCAGTGATTATTCATGTTTAAATTAAGGACATAGTTTGAATGCTTACTTAGACCTGATCTTAAAAGTTTAGCTTCCTGTAAGTTCAAGTTCTTAAATGACACAAATTGTTTTATATGGGAATTTTGAGAAAAGAACTGTAACTGAGGGTAGACCTGTTCACATGTAAATATGTTTTAACTTCCAAAAGTGAACTAGAATAGTAAATCATATATTGTTCACTTTCTATATAAAATTAATTTCACACTAGACCTTCATCTAATACATGATGTAAACTCACAGTTTCAGTTTTTCACAGTGTTGACAAAGCCAGTGCTTTAAGAGGACCAAGCCATAAAAACTGTACATGAAAGAAAAAATTTTTTTCAAAAATCTTCTTAAAATTGATAAAACATGAAGAAAAAAATAGACCATTTTTTGCCATTGATTACTGATATATTTTTTGTTATTTAAATTTCTATTGATTTGTTGTTTTCAATTGTTCAATGGACAATAAATGTGAACAATTTAGGCCTGCAGATTTTTTCCCATAGTGACTCATAATGTTTTGTACTTGATTACTCATCATTATCACAGGGTATTTTTTCTGCTCCTGGTATAGTTGACTGTAACGAGAACAGTAGAGAATAGCAAACACCAAATAACAAATACGTATGTCCATATGTGAATTCCTTTCTTCTCATATGAGTAAGTACCTATAGAAAAAATGGTATTCCCCCAACCATCCTTACAAGCAAACACTTCTTCTTGTAAATATTCACAGTTTGCAAATAAAAGCAGTTTGAAAACAGTTAAAGCAAACACCCATCTGGAATTCAAACAAATATTTGTAAACATTGTTTTAATACATTTCTCCATATCTGTTTGCATACATATTTTACCCTCTTATACTTTTTTAAATGCAGAGGAAAAAAACCTTATGAACCATGGAGTTTTTAAACCATATTTTATATTATATTTTTTGTATTTGTCTTATCCAGTATATGAAATAGAACTAATGTTTTCTACAGGGGAGCCTTGACTGTTGTTTTTTTTTGTTCATTACTCTTATGTTTTAAAACCCACAGCAAATACATCGTATCTCTCTGTGAATGTTATTGTATTCCCTGACTGTTGTCTTATGTAATATGGAAAGTTATCGACTACCCAATTTTTGTTGAAAATCACAAAAAGACTGTCATATAAGCTATAGGAAAGTAATTTCCTGAATTCATTGACCTTTCAATTGATATCATAACACACCATAATCACTAGGCATTCAAATTAGCAATGTAACTCAACATAGACAGGTAACAGTGAAATCTCGAGGGTTTGTTGCCTGAACAAGACCACAGCACTGTAGCTAAAAGGGTAAATGTGCTTCATGTTTAGGGATGACCTTTAATTCCCACAGCTGCCTATCATATGTCTTGTTAATCAGCCCTGTTGTTGGGTTTATCTGCCTGTTTTATGCTTCTCTTTTGAGGAAGAAGTTTATTCTTCAGCCAGGTCCAACATTTCTGCCATATGTGCTGTACAGGTCTGTGTGCTTTATTTTATCTTAATCTAGGTCCACAGTCACCTGCCTGAGGAAAATGTTCAGGTACTGAAAAATAAAAAGAAATGTACTCTTAAACAATACAAGGAGAGCTTAATAATGCTTATTCTTTGACATGTGTATCTGATTAATACTAGGATTCATGCCAGAGGATTTTAACTTCTTTAAGGATAACCATATAATCTAACTGGTCATAGTCTGAATAGTCAACACAGAAGAACTGGCACTCCCCACTTTTTCCTGATATTTTAATACCTAACCAAAGATGAGGCAAAAGAATGTCTACATAGAGGTGTCTCCCCTTCTGTACTGAGGATAGAGAGCAACAGCCTCTCTCTGATGGCATGGAGGAGAACTCAATGACAAGCAGGGAGAAGAACTTCAGGACAAGTTTCTAGAAGAGATCACTTTTGAGTGAAGAATTCAAGACTTATAAGATTTTGTTTTTCTTAGATCTCTTCTCTTTGCACTTACAGACAGTCTGTGAAGGTGAAAGTCCAGCTGCACAATTTCCTTTGTCTGGACCGACAAAATCAGAGGTTTTCTGTTTATGTGCTTTTGAAATTATATATAAGTGTGTACAGAGAGTGGATACATCTAGTATGATCACTGTTCAGCATTAATTGTGTCCCATGAAAACAGAGGACATTATTTAATGAAAAACAAAATTAAAACAGAGCAAAACAACTGAGTGACTTAAGTCTATGAGATCAAACTCCATAGCCATTGACTGGAAAAACATTGGAAGAAGCCTGAGGAGGTTTTTTTGGTGAAGGACTGGAAAATTTGATTCATTGGTGTCCGACGTTGGTGTTTGAAATGTGTTTGGGATTGCTTTCCAATCCTTAGCAGACAAGTGCCCATACCACTGAAAACCCTTGTCACTGACATGAGAGATGTTAAGGATGGAATACAAAAGGTAGTTGGACAAACTTTCTAAACCATCTCCTCTGGGCATTCACAGCCATATTTTTACTCCAGTCGAATTTCTACTGATATTCCTGCTTTTTACAGAATGAATTCTGGTAATCTATATAAAACCTAATTACTCAGTATTACCTACTGATTAGCTGACGATCCAAACAAATCTGCGATGTACCAAAGTAACATCCCACATGAGCTGACAATACATGACACTTGGTAGCCTGAGCTACCAAGAATGGTAATCAGAATGTTCCTCTCTGTAAAGGAACACAAGTTAACTGATAAAATCTGAGTTAGTTTTCCTTTTAATTGGGGAAAGAACTACAGTCTTGTGTACACAAATTACTCTGTTCTTTTAATGTACTTTTTTTCCTCTCTGACATATAAACTTTTCTAAAATAAGCAGTAATTTTCAGGGTTTATAACATTCATTATCCCCTCTGCTTATCTTGTGTAGCAGGCTTGTGCTTTTAAAAGGACATTTTTCTTCTTGTATTGCTGTTTACTTCTCACACAGTACTTTTACAGAGAAAATGTCACGTTGTGAAGTCTCCAGGTAACCTCCACATAGTGTTTTTTTAACCACAACTTTATTTTACAAAAGGGCTTCTTAACAGCAAACCCAGTTCAAAGAACTGCAGAGTTTGGAAACAAAACAAAAGTTCCACAGTAAAGAAAAATCAATGATCTTTCAAATAAATCAAGATTAAATCAAATCAAGCCAGCTTTAACACTGGATTTTAATGCCAAACAGTGACTTGGCTTACCTGATACCACAGGTACAGCAGATCAGATGAATATAAAGCTGGTAGTAAAGGGCTGTACTCTCTCTAACCAGATGTTATAAACAAATAAAAAGACATTGAGTTAGCTCCTGCCACCCTTATTTACCATTGGCAGCCACTTATTCCACAGGTTGTCTTTTTGATTTCAGTAGGACTAGACTTAAAATAAAATGCTATTTTATATAAAATGGCAGAAATTGGCTTTTATCATCAATCAGATATATTACTTTGAGTAACTGTGAAGTACTGAAAGTCAATAAACATATTCAACATCCCAATTAAATATTAGAATAGTTAAATTGAAATTCAGTAAGCTGTTTCAAAATACGCAGGTCTTAACTACTCCTTTTTGCACAAAACACATGCTAGATAATTCTTTGGAATAGTATGTCTCATTAAACACTATATTTTCTCATCAGTCCTAGGGGGGGAAAGGTTTATAGCACAGAGTCAGCAGTAGGAGGAAAAATATTTTACTTGAAGTTGTGCATTTGTTCTTATACTGTAAGTGATTTTGGCATTTATAAACTGATTCTTGTTCTGGGCTCTCTAAATCTCAGCTAAAATGCCAAGCTAGTCATTACCCATCCATTTCCTTTTCATCCAAGTGCTCTGCCCAGTGTAGAACTTGACACATTAGACAGTGTGGTGACATTCTGCATACATGCACAGTCTCAGTTTATTGTTTCAGTTGCCAGCTAAGCATGGCTACTTTTGCAAAAAAATAGCACATCTGATTTATCAATTCAGTCATAAAATATAAAGTGATCATCCTAGCTGAAAGACATGAAGCTTTTTTTAAGCTACCTCCAATATTGTTAGCAGATGGCTAGCTCATAGCAACAAAATATTAAGTTCCAACTCTCTGATAACAGTTCACAGTTTATGATCTGTCTTGGGTAGTCCAATCTTTTAGATGATCGTGATCAGGGTTTACCTCTCAAGGGGGAAAAGAAGAGGTAAGACCACACTTCACTGACAAAATGCTAGTCAAATGTTCCCAGTGAATTCACCAGCCTCCCTAAAAGCTGTCAAACAATGAAAAATATCTGGATATCTTTAGCCACACGAAAATTGAACACAGAACGTGGGATTATCTCACGTTAGAGAGTTAGGCATCTAACTTTGAGCTAGAAAACCACTACATGCTCAGTAGTCTTCCACAGCAAGGAAGAAAGAAGGCTTAGATTTAGATATCTGATTTTCGCATATCAGAATGCAGGTAAGAAGAAGGTCACTGGAAGGTCACACCTCCAGTCTCATCTCAAAGTGCTGCTTTAGATTCTTCTCTCAGTGTCTTATGGGTCTAGCGCATATACAGGTACTTTGTGGCATGGACCTTTTTTTTTTTTTTAATCTAGACATTGATTTGTGTAAAATAAATGATAAAGTTCATTTTCAACTCATCTGCATTCATTCATGTGTATGGTTACTCCTTTTCAGGAATTTCATCTGGTTACTGCCTTAAAAAAACAGGAGAGCATAGATGTGTTTACTGAGTATCAGGCAGGATGGGTCTTATCTTCTTGGTTTTGCTATTCGTTTAATATTTGGAATCCTCACAAACTGCTGTATGTTCTTTTTGACTCTTACAGTGACTTTATGATAATTTGCTATGTAATTAGTGGTAACTTCAGGAGAACAAAAATCCTAAACTTCTTGCAGAAAATACTGCTAAATGTCCTCTGTTCCCAATGCCTCTGTTCACTAGTGGTTTTTTTCAGTTCAATTTTCCAATGCAGATCATCTTCACAACAGCTGCACTAATAGCCAATACTCCATGCCAGGTCTTATTTTCTGATCCATAGAACACATTAAATCACTTTTGGTCACTAGTTTGCCAATTAGGTTTTTCCACTGGATGAGTTTTCTTCATCAATTAAAATTATTGGTGATCATCTAAAGTCATTTCCCTAGTTCATTGCCACTATTCCTGTGCCACCATTAAAGCTGGCACATTATGCCTTTCCCAGCTGCCTTTAATAAGTCTATTGGTCTAAACAGACCAATGCTGATATTTAAGTTACAAAGCCAGATCTCAGTCATGCACTCAGTAACAATTTGGGATCCACTCAAAATTTACCTTTTTGTTCCCTTTGTTTTCTTCTGCCTGTTGGGTCCTTGCTTTTCCCCCACGTTGGATCATGTCTAGCTTCTGTCACATTAACTAGATTGATCTCTTATCCCTTCTTGATTTTCACTGGCATGTTTACTGTGTAATACAGAGACAAATCTAAAACTTCTTTCATATAAATCTTACCTAGTAATTTCATGACATGAAAAACAGCATTACAAGCAAATACAAGCATCCAAAAAACATTATTTCCCCTCATTTTTCTTTTTAATGAAGCCAGTCATAAAAAAAAACAAAAAACAAAAAACAAACAAACAAACAAACAAAAAAGATTAAGACATAATCATGATGTTAGTTTGGTAGTTGGGTACATCTGGAATATATGTGACCAACCATAGAGCAGTCTCTATTAATGAAACACAGAATATGAATACATGGAAAGTGTTGCTCCGGTCCCATGTCCATGTATGATAAGTATAATGTGATGGAGTTTTTTATTTGTTTGTGGGGATTTTTGTTTGGGGTATTGGCTTTGTTTTTTCTTGAGGTATATGCAATGTTATTCTTATTTTAGCTTACTTTTTTTTTCTAAATCTTTTTTAGGGATTTCTGTATTTTCTTAGTGCTTCAGGAACCTGCAGAATCTTGTTCAGTGCCTGAACTGAGAGGGAAGACAAGTATCATTAAGCTATTTAGCACCGAAAAAGCAATCAAACAGTGTTATTCATTACCCACTGCTTCTGAAATTCATGATAAAACTATTCAAGAGCAAAAATTAAATGACAGTTAAAATTAGCCTGATCCAAACTGCATTAAATGAATAAATAGTGACCACATCAACAACACAGGGCAGGTGTGCTCTGCAATCTTGGATCTATAAGTACATCATCTGGAAGCATCCCAGATGCATGCCAGACACCTGGGTATGCATTGTGTCTTTGTACACTGTTTCCTTTGGAAGGAAGCTTGGGCACACAGAGAAAGAACTACAATGTGTTCCAGTCCGGATGATTGGAAAAGCAGGTGCACGACAGAGCACATTTGCTCAGCAACACAGCAATTCTGACCCAAGAACAAACAAATTTATCCAAAGCATCTGCAAAAGTTACAGGCATCTTTCTCTTACCTTGCCTGGGCTTCCAATCTTCTTTCCAAAAGACAGGGTAATTGGCTTTTCTATTGACCAAGACATCTTTTTCTAATACATTGCTAGTTTCTTGTCATGAAAATATTGGGGAGTAGGGATGAGAGTGGTGAGCTTTGGCTTCAGTGAAAATTATAGTTTCTCTGTTCCAGAGTTGAAACTGTGAATATTGCTTGCAAAGTGTATATGAGTGAGCTGAAAGTAACCCACAAATATTACTAGTGCAAACTTTCATTTTCTTTAGGAAAGCATTACTTTTAGAGTAGACTGGTAGTTGCTAATACTAGCACTGATCAATAATCTGATTCAATTTACCATGTATATAAAAACAGACATGTACTAAAAAATATATAATAATAAAAATCTTTAATGCAGTAGTTTAGCTTCTCATGAAAATGCTAAAGTTTCTCTTTCCTCCTTTCTCTCTTTTCTCTACGTTTTATGCCATTCAATGGCATAGGAAAAATACAGCGAAAATCAAGGCATTTTCCTCCCTTTCCAGTGACTGCTACTACTTTTTTCTTTTTCTTCTCCATTATTCCACGTTTTGGAAAGGTACAACAGCGAAAGGAAACACACATAACATCAACAATGAAAAACATTTTTCTATTATACATATTGTTAGTGGCAGAACCAAGAATTTGGAATATTAAAAAAAAAAACAATCAATATATTGTAACCCTCTAATTAGAATCTCATTTTTTACTCATTTGACTGAAAAAATAAGTAGTTTTTAAAGAACTGTAGTCCCAAACTTCTATTACACTCAAGAAATGGAGATGCCAAACTTCCTACATATTTATAGGTCTAATTATAGTTGTTCATTGTCACATTCTCAGATCTGGAAATTGATTCAGGTAACAGTTTCAATGAAAGTTCCTCTAACATGATGACAAAGATCTTCAGTAAGACAGTTTTCTTTATCAGTGTCAAAGCAGGTTGGCTACCTATGATCACATTTTTTTGATATTTTAATAAGAATTCTATCAATTTCTGGTTCAGCAAGACAGAGTTCATCCTGAGGCATATTGTATTTAATAATAAGGTATAGAACAATATGTCTACTAAAGTAAAGCAATGTAATTATCTAGGGCAGTTGAAACATTTTAAAAGAAAGCATGTAGTCATTTTCTATGAACCCAATCATAACTTTAAGGCTAGACTGCAGTGTATAAGCCACATGTGGTGGGTTGACCCTGGCTGGATGTCAGGTGTCCACCAAACCACTCTATCACTCCCCCTCCTCAGCTGGACAGGGGAGAGAAAGTATGACAAAAAGCTTGTGGGTGGAGATAAGGACAGGAAGAGATTACTCCCCAAGTATCATCACCAGCAAAACAGACTCAATTTGGGGAAATTAGTTTAATTTATTACTAATCAAAAGTCAGAGTAGGGTAATGAGAAATAATAAAAAAAAAATCTTAAAACTCCTTACCCCCACCCCTCCATTCTTCTTGAGCATAACGTCACTCAGAATTCTCTACCTCCTCCTACTGAGAGGTGCAGGTGGACAGGGAATGGGGGTTTGGGTCAGTTCATCACATGTTCTCCTGCCGCTCCTGCCTACTCAAGGGGAGGACTCCTGACACTCTTCCCCTGCTTCAGTGTGGGGAACTTCCCATAGGAGACAGTCCTCCACAAACTTTTTCAATGTGAGTCTTTCCCATGGGCTGCAGTTCTTCACAAACTGCTTCAGCATGGGTCCCTTCCATGGGGTGCAGTCCTTCAAGAACAGGCTGCTCCATCATGGGTCCTGCATGGGGTCACAAGCCCTGCCAGCAAACCTGTTCCAGCATGGGCTCCTCTCTCCATGGATCCACAGGTCCTGCCAGGAGCCTGCTTCAGCAAACCTTCCCTCCTTTGGGCACATCCACCTGCTCTGGCGTGGAGTCCTTCACTGGCTGCAGGTGGATATCTGCTCCACCATTAACCTCCGTGGGCTGCAAAAGGACAGCCTGCCTCACCATTGTCTTCACCATAGGCTGCAGGGGAACCTTTGCTTTGGTGCCTGGAGCACCTTCTCCCCCTCCTTCTTCACTGACCTTGATGTCTAAAGAGTTATTTCTCTCACATGTTCTCATTCTTCTCTTAGGCTGCAGTTGCCGTGTTTTGCAGTAACTTTTCCCCCTTCTTAAATAAGTATGCTACCCAGAGGTGCTACCACCATCAGTGATGGGCTCAGCCTTGGCCAGTGGCAGGTCCATCTTGGATCCAACTGGCATTGGCTCTATTGGACATGGGGGAAGCTTCTAGCAGCTTCTCACAGAACCCATCCCTCTACACACACAAACACACCCCACTAACAAAATCTTGCCATGCAAACACAATACAAGGTATATGGCAATTGCTTTCAGCAATCTCATAATAGAGTACTTAATGATCACAGGCACAAATGCTACCTGTTGCTACAATTTAGGATGCTCAGTTATCTTTTTTCTTATAGTACGTACACATTGATGGAGTAGGCTGCTGGTCAGGATGCCAATAGCTTCAGTGTGAGAAAGGAATTGACTTTGTTCATAAACCAATCTTTTCTTGTAGTATCAGAGAGAGCAAGAAACAAAAATAATAAGCCAAGGTGGTTGCTAGGGTGCTTAGGTCAGTGCAAAATAAACCCCTGTATTTACAGAGAAGAACAGTTATTTAAAATATTAAAGGAGATGTTTGGATAGTTGTCAATTAACACAAATAGACACAAATTGTCTGTTTGTTGTGTGTGACTGACCAAGCAGATGATCTGCTATCTAAAATGCAAGCTTCGGGGCCTATTCTGGGAAAGAAAGAAAACAACAACAAAAAATCTTCGTATTTTATATTCTTGCTCAACAGTGTATTCTAATTAGGTCATTCCTTGACTGTAAGAATATCTATGGCTCTATTTCAACCCGGGCATTCTTGAGTTGCAAGGCTAGCTACTTGACAGCTATATTTCCAAAAGATGTGAATAATTCTCGTATTTTGATTAATTTAAGTGTGCTGTTGTAGTGGATTGGCCATGGCTAGCAGTCAAGCACCCACAGAGCCACTCATTCTCTTTCTCTCTGGCTCCCAGCCTTCCCAGCAGCACAGGGGAGAAAATATGAAAAGCAAGTGCAAGACAACTCATGGGTCAAAATAAAAGCAAGGAACCCATTCCTCGGTTACTTTTACGGGCAAAAAATGGATTTTACTTGGGGAATTTAACTTCATTTGAAACATTTACTTACTAATTCAGATGTCACGAAACAAAAATATTTAAACAGCTAGGGAAAGTACCTTTCCATCCTTTCCTAGACTTAACTTCCCTCCAAGCACCCTCATCTCCCCTTCCCAGACTCTACTGTCCTTGTTCTTACACTCTGTCCCTTTGGTGAGGGGACAGGCAGCGCAGGGCGTTGATGTCAGGGCACAGTGATTTCCTTCTGCTGCTCCTTTTTCCTTACTCTTTTTTTTTTTTCCCTTGCTCCTTCCTTCTTACTCATTTTCTCTGCTCCAGCAAGTTATTCAAGTGCTTCAATCACTTTGGGGGTGAACCTTCTCCACCATGGAGCACCACCTACTGCTCTACCGCTGTCAGCACTCTTTTTAATGCACCCCAGGAGACCATTGGCCTTCTTGGTCACAAGGGCACATTGCTGCCTCATGGTCAACTTGTTGTCCACCAGGACTCCCAGGTGTCTCTCTGCAGAGCTGCTTTCTAGCAGGTCAACCTATAGCACTTTGCATCCATCTGTCCTAGAGAGTTTAATAAATGTCAGTATGAGAAATACTTTTTCTCAAATATGAACATGGAGGCACAAAAAAAGGAAACAAAGAATAGTAATCTGAGATAAACCCAGACATCCAAGTCCCATCCAAGTCCCATCCCAGAAAACAAATCTTACAGATGTCACCAAACCAGTTTAGTCACATAATGTTTCTGACCAGTGAATAAAAAGAAAGGAATGCTTTTTCTGAAGCAGCTATTCTGAACAATGTTATTGCCTGTCTTACAATGAGGTGGATCATTCCCTAGACTCCACTGACTATATCAACCAGATTTTATTGACTATGAAGTAAGACCTCCATGAAAAGCTCAGATAGACACATCTAAACTCTATATTTAGTGAAAAAAATCCCATCTTAAGACTTTGAAATCATTATGCAATAGACTAAACACTTTTTATCTTCATTCCTCTTCACTAAAAACATAAATGAAAGTCATATTAAGAAGTGTCTCATTTTCTTGAAAGCTTTATATTGCTGCATATTCTGTTTTTTCTGTTGGATTTTTTGTTAGGTTTGGGGTTGGTTTTTTTCATTTTTACCACAAAATTAATAGCCTAAGGAAACCTAGAGCAAGAGAAACTATAATTTAGCAAGACAATTTTTGAACTTTCAGTAATGAGTTGATATATTTTTCACTATAACCACTTCTAAAAATTATTTTAGCTTGCCTTGTATTTGCTACATAGTTATAACAACAAATTAATTTTATTATTACTGCTGCTTACTCCTCTTTCTATATGCTTCGTTCCCCTTGTGGATTTCAATATATGCAAATATCAGCCTATAATTTCTCTGTGCACCATGAATCTAATATCCTGCGATGGAATGTTAATTTAATTGAACTTACTTCGAAGTAGATGTTGAGCTGTCATTCCAACCAAAGTTTCAATAAATCTTGTCTAAATCTTGTGTAGTTCCTTAAAGGATAGTCTTTGCAAGCTCAGAAACCTCTTCATTAATTTATTTTGATAGGTTTAGACATCACAAGAGAACTCATTGTATCAAATAAACGTTCAAACATAAGTTTTCATGCTAGGGGGAAAAAAAAAAAAAACCTCGAGTATTATTTTCTTTAGCTCAGTGTTTCCAAGAATATGAGCACTGTAAATGGTCAATGTACATCTGGTACTGACGTATGTGGCTAAAGAAAAAGGTTGTATTTCAGAACTAATTACTGTACCTGTTATTAGTAATTAGACCTCTACAAACCACTTATTAAAGAAAAATGAACACAAATTGGATATATTGTGTGCTGACAGAAGCATGATTTCTTTACTGAAATTTCCATTTCTAACAGTGAGACCCAAAAACTCTCTAGGAAGATTTTGCATTACCCTGCCCCATAATGTTTGAGATCCCCTGTCCTGGTATCATTTTCTAGGACTGATTGGCTGGGTTTACCATCAAAATGTGACTGACTGACAGCACGAACTATTCATGAGTCTTGGAAAGGTCAACAAGATGCATCTGGAATATATATTTGCAATTGAACTTCTGCTTGAAAGGTGAATTAAAATAATGGAACTGTAAATAGGGGGGTGCAACAGCATATAAATGAGAAATAAACTCTGAAAGACTTCTGAGATGTTTCTTCAGTAGGACAGGAAAAGGACTTGTATCTAAGGCATTTATACAAGGATTCATTTCCAAATTTTTCAGACTAAATCAAACCTCTGAAACTTGGTGTTTATCTTTCCAACTTTTCTGCTATAGCAGCCATGAAATGTTGCTCCTGTACTACACCTATAATTACAAGATTTTTCATGGTCAGTGTTATTGCTTAAAATAGAGAAAACTGTAAGAATGAGAGAAGTAATTCCCAAAAAATAAGAAATAAATTCTCAGAATATATAGACTTCATAACTGAAGGCTACCATGTTAAGTTGAAAGTTTCACAGAATCACACAATCACAGAATGATATGGGTTTAGAAGGGACCTCTGGAGATCATCTAGCCCAACCCCCCTGCCAAAGCAGGTCCACCTAGAAAACAGGGTGCACAGGAACATGTCCGGGCGGGTTTTGAATGTCTCCAGAGAAGGAGACTCCACCACCTCTGTGGGCAGCCTGTTTCAGTGCTCTGCCACCCTCAAATTAAAGAAGTTCCTCCTCATGTTTATATGGAACTTCTTATGTTCAAGTTTGTGCCCATTACCTCTTCTTCTGTCACTGGGCACCACTGAAAAAAGACTGGCCCCATCATCTTGACACCCACCTTGTAAGTACTTATAGGTATTGATCAGATACCCCCTCAGCATTCTCTTCTCCAGTCTAAAAAGACCCAAGTCCCTCAACCTTTCCTTGTAAGAGAGATGTTCTAGGCCCCTAATCATCTTTGTAGCCCTCTGCTGTACACTCTCCTTCTTGAACTGGGGAGCCCAGAACTGGACACAGCACTCCAGATGGGGCCTCACCAGAGCAGAGTAGAGGGGCAGGATAACCTCCCTCGACCTGCTGGTCACACTCTTCCTGATACACCCCAGGCTGACATTGGCCTTCTTGGCCACAAGGGCACATTGCTGGCTCATGGTCATCCTATTGTCCACCAGGACTCCTAGGTCTTTCTCCTCAGAGCTGCTCTCCAGCAGGTCAGCCCCCAACCTGTACTGGTGCAGGGGGTCATTCCTCCCCAGGTGCAGCACACTACATTTGCCCTTGTTGAATTTCATCAGGTTCCTCTCTGCCCTACTCTCCAGCCTGTCCAGGTCTCACTGTATGGTGGCACAGCCTTCCGGTGTGTCAGCCACCCCTCCCAGTTTTGTGTCATCAGCAAACTTGGTGAGGGTACATTCCATCCTTTCATCCAGGTCATTGATGAATATATTGAAAAGGACTGGACCCACTACTGACCCCTAGGAAACACCACTTGTTACAGATCTCCAACTACATTCTGTGCCCCTAATAACAACCCTCTGAGCTCTGTCTTTGAGCCAGTTTTCAATCCACCTCACTGTCCATTCCTCTAATCCACACTTCCTAAGCTTACCTATGAGGATGCTGTGGGAGACTGTGTCAAAAGCCTTGCTGAAGTCAAGACAACATCCACCGCCCTCCCCTCATCTATCCATCCAGTCATGCCATCATATAAGGCTGTCAGGTTGGTCAGACATGACTTCCCCTTGGTGAATCCGTGTTGACTACTTCTGATAACTTTCTTTTCCTCCATATGCTTTGAGATGACACCCAGAACGAGCTGTTCCATCACCTTTCCAGGGATGGAGGTGAGGCTGACCAGCCTGCAGTTTCCCAGGTCCTCTTTCTTGCCCTTTTTGGAGACTGGAGTGACATTGGCTTTCCTCCAGTCCTCGGGCACCTCACCTGTTCTCCAGGACCGTTCAAAGATGATGGAGAGTGGCCCAGCAATGACTTCTAGCAGCTCCCTTGGCATCTGTGGGTGCATCCCACCAGGACCCATGGACTTGCAGATATGCAGTTTACTTAACTGTTCTCTAACTTGATTTTCCTCAACCAAGGGGAAGTCTTCCTTCATCCAGACTTTCTCTGTTTTTTCCAAAGTCTGTGGCTCCTGAGGGCTGGACTGAGCAGTAAAGACTGAAGCAAAGCAGGCATTTAGCAACTCTGCCTTCTTTGCATCCTCGGTCACCATGGCATCTGTCTCATTCAACAGTGGGCCCACATTTTCTCTAGTTGTCCTTTTACCTCCAATATACTAGAAAAAACCCTTCTTGTTAACTTTGACATCCCTTGCCAATTTTAATTCCAAGGAGGCCTTGGCTTTCCTTGTTTCATCCCTGCATACTGCAACCGCATTCTTGTAATCTTCCCAGGTGGTCCACCTTAAAGAGGATGATCTGAGAGAGATACTGGTAGTTTACAGACACTTCCAGGATAAATAGCTATCCTCAAGCAACTAGATCATCATGAAATGAAATTAATAAATTTGTGGGGTTGTTTGGGTTTGTCCCCAAAGAAATACAGTGGAGATGAGTTGGAAGAAGACTGCTGAGAAAGGCTGAGCAATAGAAAGGAGGAAATAATAGGAAATCCAGAAAAGTGCATTAGTATCACTATCACATAAAGGCATGTCTATAATTTTCTAGGCTTCAGAATTATAGTTATGCGAAAGTGCAACTTTCACACTGACTGTCACAGAATCTTGAGTGTCAAGGAAAGGTGAACAGGACTTCCAATACCTCCTACGAAAACAGAATAGCAAGCTGTTTATCCTCAGTTCATCAGTGATATGAGTCAGCCCTGACAGGACTTGAATCTGTCATCAAAGAGGGTACATAAACCGAAGTTATTAATGGTATAACTGAAGCAAGTACAAGCATTTGGAGTGTTTCCCCAAGGAGTTTACCAAAAAAAATACAGAATATAAAGTAATGCTTTCCAGCTTTAAATATTCCAAAACCTCACAAAGACTATATTACATGTGTAAAAGAATTATTCTGTGAACACTGGTTGGTTTGGTCATATTTTCTTTGATTATTATTGTATCTTTCCACAAAAGTTTGAATGATTGAAAAACAAATTTTTGAGTTCTACAAACATGGTATATGATTATATTATTATATTATATTATATTATATCATACTGCATTATACTACATTAATTATATTAGTTATAGTTATTACATTATTTGACACCAAATATTTGTGTTTGGATGTGTGGATCTTTTACTTACATGTGGACTAATATACACAAAAGATTTTACTCCTGCCTTTTGCAAACTATTCTTGAAATCTCAAATATTTATATTCTTTCAAGGCTTCCACTACCAAAGACTAACAAAGCTATATTTAATTTTTTCTAGGTTCTCATTAAATGTCTGTAATTAAATCCAATTCTACTTAAGTCAAACACACTTCAGGAGAGCACGGATTTGGATGAATTTAATGGAATCTGGATTTTATCTATTGATATACTTCTCATCAGCACTAAATATTGACACTACCTTACACTGACATAAAGAGCTAAACTTTTCTAGGGTACATATACAGCTGACACTTACATATGACTGCAAAACAGGAGTTTTCAGCTGTGTCTAAACTGCACTGAAAATACGTGCTGTGTCCCGTGGACTCTGTGGCTCAATTTTTCAGGTTTTCACTCTCTTCTTGTCAGACTCTTTGGACTTCTTTCCATTAACTCCAGCTAACTGCTAAGTTTTTGTATATTTATAATAGTAAAATTTAAAATGCTGCAATATACTGCTGTCTCGTTATATAATGCAAGTATTTTTTGTTTTAATTAAATTTCTGAAACTTCTTGGTTTACATCCTTAAAAGATTTTAGGAAGTCCACAATTACTTTTCTCTTCTGCTGATTTTTATTTAGCGTAACGAATTGTTAGGCATTTTTCTTCTACTCTTTTTCAGATTGTCTCCAACTGGTGCATAACTTTCTGGACATATGGTAACTTAAATGAGACAAAATACCAAGTTGAAAACTTGCCAGTCCTGGGAATGTCAACCATTTATTTTATATATCTAGGATATTAGGCTATTCAAAGATCACAATTTAATATTTGGAAGTTTTTTTTACAACAACATGATTTTTTTCCGTGTGTGTTCAGCTTGTGATCTACAATAACTACACTATATTTTTTTTGCAATATGTTGGATTTTTTTTCTATAAAATATCATTCTATGCTTTTCAGACTAAATCACCAAGATTTTCCCAAAATTAAATCTGCAGAGTTAGGACATATACACACACACATATATATGATGTGTTCCTCCACTGAAGTCATTAATGAAATTATTACATTGTACCAAACCCAGGAGATACACTCCAGAACTCATCTTAAGAACAGATACGTTAACATCCAGTTAACTCACAGAATGGTTGAGGTTGGATGGGACCTCTGGAGGTCATCTTGTCCAACCCCCTGCTCAAGCAGTGACACCTGGAGCAGGCTGCCCAGGACCATGACCAGACAGATTTTGAGAATCTCCAGAGGGAGACTCCCAACCTCTCTGGGCAACCTGTGGCAGTCCTCAGTCACCCTTACAGTCAAAGTGTTTCCTGACATGTGGAGGGAATCTCCTGGGTTTCAGTTTGTGCCCATTGCCTCTGGTCTTGTCACTGGACATCAGTGAAAAGAGCCTGGCTCTGTCATCTTTGCATATTCCCTTCAGGTATTTATGTATATCAATAAGATTTCCCCTGAGCCTTCTGTTTTCTAGGATAAACAGTGCCAGATCTTTCAGCCTTTCCCCACATGAGAGCTGACTTATTTCTTAATCATCTTTGTGGGCCTTTGTTGGATTCTCTCCAGTACGTCCACATCCCTGTTGTACTGGGGACCCTAGAACTGGACACAGTACTCTAGGTGTGGCTTCACCAGCGCTCAGCAGAGGGGAAGGATTACCTTCCTCAACCTGCTGGAAATACTTTGTCTAATGCAGCCCAGGACACCATTATCCTTCTTTGAGACAAGGGCACACTGCTGCTCATGTTCAACTTGGCGTGCACCAGGACCCTTAGGTCGTTTTCTGCCAAGCTGCTTTTCAGCTGGGTGGCCCACACCATGTACTGGTGAATGGGTTTATTCTTCCTCATATGTAGGACTTCACACTTGTTGAACTTAATGAGATTCCCATCAGCCCACTTCTCCAGCCTGTTGAGACTCCTCTGGATAACAGTATGACCCTCTGGCTTATCAGTCACTCCTCCCAGTTTCATGTCATCAGTAAACTTGTTAATGGTACACTCTGTCCCATCATCCAGATCATTAATTGAGATGTTAAACAAGACTAGACCTAGTATTGACTCCTGGGGTACACTGCTAGTACTGGCCTCCAACTAGACTTTGTTCCACTGGTCACCACCCTCTGGGCCAATCCGTTCAGCCAGTTTCCAATCCACCTAACAATCTGCTCATCCAGCCCATACTTCAAAAGCTTCTCTATGAAGATCTTGTGGAAGATGATGTCAAAGGTCTTACTGCACTAAAGGTAGACAATAACCACTACTCTACCTTCATATACCAAGCCAGTCATTTAATCATAGAAGGTGGTTAAGTTGGTCAAGCATGACTTCCCTTTGGTGAATCCATGTTGAAGACTCCTGATGATTTTCTTGCTCTTAATGTGGCTGGAAATGGTTTCCAGGATTAGCTGCTTCATCACCTTCCCAGGCATTGAGGTCAGGTTGACCAGCCTGTATTTTCCAGGAATAACAATAACAGATTCTTGCAAAAAGAACAAAATTAAGGGCAAGTATGCAATTCTGCTTCCCCAGAATACTCTCCCAGATTCAAACAACTGGTAGGTCAGGAACTTCCTGAGTGAGACATGATGTCTTACTATCCAATATCACACAATAGAATTTTCTGCCATGGACTTTTCTTTCATTTTTTGAGCCTGTGTAACAATCACAGACCTCCTAGTACATTCCTGGATTTTGAGAATGAACCATTAAAATTTATTTCCTGATAGCATTTGGCCAATAGTCTTCACACACATAAAACATTTGATCTCAGTTTGAAACAGAAGTCTCATTACTTTCCTCCTTTGCTTCTGAGAATACTGGATGAAAAAGAGTAACACCATATCTATTGAGGGTTCTGGTTTTCCTGCCCACAAGGAGTATCAACCTGTTAAAGAAAATGAGACCAAGTCAAGATAACTTGTCTGCACCACATCCATGTGAACTATTACTCATCTGCTTTTCTTCTAAGTGGTTACAACTAGTTATTGATTTTAATCTTCTTTGAAAAGGACTTCAAGATCAATTAGTAAAAGAGAACTACAAAGGAATGTGGTATCAAACATTATTTTCAACTACGGTTTAGGTTTTCCCTTGTGCTCCTGACTGATCTCCAGATAAATGCAACGAGACATTAATACTGAAAAAGTAAAATTTCTATCAGTAACATAAAAGAAACAGATGCATTAATTCCAATATTTCTATCGTATCTGTGATTTAAAAAGTGTTAAAAATCAATTAGAGCAACTATTAATCCTCATGTACTTGTACATAACTACTGAGGCCCCAGTGTGCACTTTTTATGTTTGTTGTTATGTAAAGAAGAAAAGACACGAATATAACAATAAGGTTTGAATTCTAATTCAAGAATAGAACTGAATGCAGAACTGAGAGGCAAAGATAAGAAACCTGGGGAGAAATGATGTTTACTGGGACTCAGAAAAATTTAAAAAGCTCCACCAAACGAGGAACTCTTACCTTCCTGAGAGTAGTTAATCAGATATTTCTAAATATCTGAAATATAAGTTCATTTAATGCCTCATTCCAATGTAAAGAAATTATTGGAAGGGGGACGTGGAAGTAAAAAAACTTGTGGTTTTCCTTTATTTGATACCGACTTATTACTTGTTGCATAGACACATTCCATTCCACTGAAGTCACAAGAATACTTTGAATTTTATTGGAAATCCTGCATAATTTTCCATCTTTAAAGCCACTGGTATGTGTACAGTGCTTCTGGGTTTGTAAACAGATGTAGACAAAAAATGAAACAATTTCTGAACACATTGCTGAATTAACAAAATTAACAGAGAAATATCATCTCAGAGTTAAATGCTAAAATGGCCATTAAGTGTACTTCATAAAATTAAGCAAAAATAAGTACAAACTGTGATGGATTTGACCCTAAAATAGACACAAAACATTTTGCAGCAGGAAAGCAATAGTAATAGTGATCAATTATTTCAGAGTAAGAGTTTTGCATGACTTGTAAAATATATAAATGGTAAAACAACTAGGAAATAGCATTTGGACAACATGAGCTTCTGTAGTGAACCAGAGTCGCAGCATATACATATGTGGTTCATTTACCAAGGGATTTCTGAATAACCTTGCAAATGACAACACACAGTCCACTGAAAAATTATAGCAGCTCTCCGGCTGTTTAATTTAGGATATGATAAATGGCATGCTGTTTGGATTTCTTTACAACTAGAAAGGATGAGATTCAAAATCAAGCTGAATATCTGTCTGCTCTTTCTGTAATTTCACAGTAGGGTTATCAGAGACTATTCAGTCTGGACTAATTGAAGAAAAGTCCAGTGCTATTGGAAATAGGTATTTGTGAAGTAATGTTTCATTTCAACCAGGAAGACAAATTGTTCTTTGTCTCATACTTGAAATAATCACAGTAATACCTCTACAGAAAGGAGGTAATATGCTAGAATACTCATTTAACTGTGATATGTGCGAAGTTATCCCTATGAATCTTAATGCATTCATACAACAGGAACTCCAAGAAAGACATTTGAGACCTGTGATGTCATTCCTTACCAACTGCTGTGTAATGGCAGGACTGATAAACAAATGGAGGACCTAGCAAAATGAAGTCATGACTCACAGTAAACAAAAACATTTTTACATTCTTAGGACTGGCAAACAGTTCTGCATATCTTTTCTTTCATAATTTTATATCAATATCCAGTAATCATGATGATATTTTACAAAAGCTTAGAACATACAGTCTACCCATATCTCTAATAAGTTAACACCAAGAAGGACACAGTCCGAAAGCAGGTTATCTTTGAAGAAACTATATATGGAAAAGAAGTTTGGATTCACCATCTATCAGTGAAACTGCACATCCTAGATATCTATTTCTAAATCAGAATGATATGAGGTTTTTCACAATTAGAAGTAAAATCATTTTTAAGGGTTTGAAGAATTCTCTTTCCACCTTTATCAAAACCTTTGTTTAGAAGCGCCAATGCCTGTTTTCACACAATTGGACTCAAACACATCAAGACCCAGCAGTTTGAATAATATTTATAATCACCACCTAAAACAGAGTTTATGTGTAGTGTCTTTTCATTATCAGCTGATAGCTTCCAGATACTTTCACTCTCCATAGAGTTAGATGAGGCTATTTATGGGTATTGAGATAGAAAATTGGGTGATATTTTATGCTATTTTCAGATCTATTTCAAAACTTCTAAAAGTCTTACCAAACTAATAGGAAGGCATGTTCACAGGAATGTATCTCTGATTGAAATGGCATATTGCTAGCAGTAAACAAATACTCAGAGTAGTACAAAATAATAGTGATCTATTATTTGTCTCTAATCCTCATATTTTTGTGATCTTTGTATAAGGGAGTACAAGATAATTAAACTCTAACTCCTTGATCCTTGATCTTGACTGCAACAGAGCCCCGGAACTGAAGGAAGGGTTTCTTCCAGAGCTAACAATTATGACATAAAGTCCAAAATTTCAGGAAAATTCTTATCTGCTCAATTATGGCAAGTCATACTGTACTGCTGCAGCTGCTGGAAGAAGCGTTAACACAAAAGATCTATCTCACACTCTCAAAAATCAGATGGCTTCATTGCTTTAACTTGGCCGAGAAATAATAAAAACCGACTGCCAAGTGCAACAGCAATCACAGGTGCACATCTGGGTCTTACTCAAATCTCAATTATATCCGTGTAAATTAAAAATAACTTTATTGAGGTCATTACATTCAAAGCAATTTAAAGCCAATGTAAGGTTAGAATTAGGCCACTCATTTAAAAAAAAAAATAAAATGTATCTAGTAAAAGTTTATCTTGCATAGATTTTTTTCTACTCTTCTTGAATCATTTCCTAAATCATAAAGTTATATTTGTGTAACATTTATTAAATGCTAAGTTATGGTATAGTATGCATTAAATTCTTTTGTTTGAAGCTCTCCCATCCTAAATCAGCTAAAAGACAACATATGCTTGGCTGTTCCTTTAAAACAGATTTTGCTATTCCACAGTTCAAAATTACATAGATGGTAATTTCAACTCTACATCAGACCTGCAATGAAATGACATGCTAGAGGTCAGATATAGACAAATACCTGAGCCAGCAATAAACAATGTTTCATTTCACCTGGAAAACTATTTTTATATTACACCTATGCTTTGACCCCTCACTTGAATACTATTCATTCAGTCCAAAAAAACTGCCCTTAATGAGCATCATGTGTTGGCAAGTCTGCACCGCTTCTGGTATCAATATAGCCATAAGAGTCATAGCAACTTACAAAACGTGTGGAAGATAAGATGCAGGGGTCTATACTTCAAAATATCCTTGCTCTTTGGTGAACAGTTATTTTGTATAATTGTAACTATTTATATTGATTGAGCTCTCTGATAACTGAAGACTTAAGTCCTAATAAAAACTCTCTGCACAACTTCAGAGAGAGCATCCCCAAACGTTTGTCGATCTTTTCAAGTGATGTGTCCTGCCTTAGTCTTTCAACACATGCACACACACTATACTCAAATGCAAAAAAAATAATCTCACCTCTTATCTTCCACTCCTTTGCTTATTCTAAATCAGTCAAACAGTTGATTAGTGCATTATTGAAGTACAACTATACAGTTGCAGTACAGTTGAATTTGAATTGTAGTTAGATACCTTACAAAGGCTGTATCTCATCCCTCAGGCTGGGGATCACAAGGGTAGAGATTCTTTCTATTCATAACATGTTATAAATGATTCAGGACATTGTTTAGTATTTTAGAAATAGAGAAAGAGTAGATTCACAGATTGGTCCAGGCCAGAAGGGACCTCCAAAGGTCATCTAGTCTGACCTCCCCGCAGTCAGCAGGGACACCCCCAACTAGACCAGGTTGCCCAGGGCCTCGTCGAGCTTCACCTTGAATATCTCAAGGGAAGGGGCCTCAACCACCTCCCTGGGCAACCTGTTCCAGTGTTCCACCACCCTCATAGTGAAGAACTTTTTCCTAATATCCAATCTAAATCTCCCCTTCTCCAACTTAAAACCATTGCCCCTCGTCCTGTCACTGCAGGCCTTTGTAAACAGACCCTCCCCAGCCTTCCTGTAGGCCCCCCTCAGGTACTGGAAGGCCGCTATGAGGTCTCCCCGGAGCCTCCTTTTCTCCAAGCTGAACAACCCCAGCTCCTTCAGTCTGTCCTCATAGCAGAGGTGCTCCAGCCCCCTGATCATTTTGGTGGCCCTCGTCTGGACCCGCTCCATCAGGTCCATGTCCTTTCTATATTGAGGGCTCCAGACCTGCACACAGTACTCCAGGTGAGGTCTCACCAGAGCAGAGTAAAGTGGCAGAATCACCTCTCTGGATCTGCTGGCAACAGTTCTTTTGATGCAGCCCAGGTTGTGATTGGCCTTCTGGGCTGCGAGAGCACATTGCCTGCTCATGTCCAGCTTCTCGTCCATCAGCACCCCCAAGTCCCTTTCCTCAGGGCTGCTTTCTAATACCTCATCCCCCAGTCTGTATTTATACTGAGGATTGTTTCTTCCCAGGTGCAGAATCCTGCACTTGCTTTTGTTGAACCTCATGAGGTTCAACTGGGCCCACCTCTCCAGCCTGTCCAGGTCCCTCTGAATGACATCGCGTCCCCCTGGTGTATCGACAACACCACACAGCTTGGTGTCATCTGCAAACTTGCTGATGGTGCTCTCAATCCCTCTGTCTATGTCTTTGATAAAAATGTTAAACAGTACTGGTCCCAGCACGGACCTTTGAGGGACACCACTTGTCACTGCTCTCCATCTGGACTTAAAGCCATTGAGTACCACCCTCTGGGTGCGACCATCCAGCCAATTCCTTATCCACTGAACAGTCCACCCATCAAATCCGTATCCCTCCAATTTGGCAAGCAGGATGTTGTGAGGAACCATGTCAAAGGCCTTACAGAAGTCCAGATAGATCACATGCATAGGTTGCCCCTTATCTACTGACCTAGTCACTTCATCATAGAAGGCCACTAGGTTAGTCAGGCAGGACTTGCCCCTAATAAAGCCATGTTGGCTGTCCTGAATCATGCCCCTGTCCTCCATGTGCCCAAGCATGGCATCTAGAAGGATCTGCTCCATGATCTTCCCAGGCACAGAGGTGAGGCTGACAGGTCGGTAGTTTCCAGGGTCCTCCTTTCTACCCTTTTTAAAAATGGGTGTGATGTTTCCTTTCTTCCAGTCTGCAGGGACTTCACCTGACTGCCATGACTTTTCGAATATCATGGAAAGTGGCTTTGCAACTTCATCAGCCAGTTCCTTCAGGACTCTGGGGTGTATTTCATCAGGTCCCATGGACTTGTATATCTTTAGATTCCTTAGGTGATCACGTACCATGCCTTCAGTTATAGTGAGATGGACTTTGTCACCTGGATCCTCAACTTGTGGGCCATCAACACAAGAGCTAGGAGGAGAGGGGTTGCCAGTGAAGACTGAGGCAATAAAATTATTGAGAACTTCCGCCTTCTCTTCCTCGGTTGATACAAGTTCCCCATTGCTGCTCATTAGGGGGGGTACATTTTCTTTAACCTTCCTTTTCTGATTAATGTACCTGTAGAAGCCTTTCTTGTTTTTCTTTATGTCCTTGCTTTTAAATGCATACAGTTAGTAGCCAGTTCCAGGAAGACAAATTCTGTTTTTTCACTATGAATTAAAAAGTAGCCATGTGGCTTTCATTCAAGCTTCACCAGTTGATTGTTATCTTTTCTGGAGTTAAACTGCTTGCTATAATTAATGCTGCCCCCAGGTAGTTGTAAGTTTTACAAACAGCATTTACTCAGCATGTCATCGTAGGTCTCACTGGCCATGATAACAGCATGGGGTCACATTAATACAGGTTAAATGTTCTTGAAAAAATTCTTCACTATTAAATTTATCTCTCCAGCTATTTTGACTTACAAATAAGTCTGTTGTAGAAATAGGAAAAAAGAAAAACCCCACCAAATGCAGATAATGTTTGTCGTCTTCCAATTGTCTTGAATTGCCAAAGTGCTATTCATACTTATTCATGTCTTTATTTTATACGGATCAGGCTTCATCTTTCAAGTGCTATAAATTTATAATAAAGTTTTTTCAATCCAGTATTTAAAGTGCCTACTAGAGTACGCCATATTTAAATGGCTGCCCACACAGTAAAAACAGTTGTTCAACTGTCGTCTTGGTTTCAACAGTATACATTTCACTACTCTTTCCAGTCCATCACATCTCATCCCAGCCACAGAAACATAAAATTAATGATACTAACACTTAATTTGCTCTTTTTACTGTACCTGAAAGCACAAAGATAGGCTAAAGCATCTTGTTTTCATCCCAGTTACCAGATGAAAATTGAAGAGCTAGTGGATATGTCTACAGAGTTTTTGCAGCCTCCTGGAATAGTTGTAGAGGTTTGTCCAGGCCAAAAAGAACACAGTACATACCCAGTATATCTGATATCTGTCTAGACACAGCTGATGTCTATGAGAAGCTGTCAAGCTATAATTTCATTCATGCCCAACTTTTACTCCAGAGACAGCTAGTTGACTCTCTCAGAACAGAGAAAGCCCAGGAGTAAACCAGCATGAGTGTAATTTGCATAGTCAGTGGACCAATGCCCTGCATCAAAACTGGGAAAGAAGCTCACTCTATGGCCACACTCATTTCTTGATCCTTTGTCTTCATGTCATATCCACTACTCTGAGACAACATTAAGATATCTGCAAAAAATTATGAGGTAACTGATACGCAAAGTCAGTGACTGAATTAGAACGAGAAATCTGGTGGCTCTTAAGGGGGTTCAATTACTTTGGCTAATTGGTTGGAAAATTAGTAACTCTTTTTAAGGCTGAAAGGCTGAAGAATCAGCTTTTCCGGGAGCCGAGAACAATCACACACCTCCTCAAAATGCAACGTGTAGATAACATCTTTTGTTTTCTCTCACAGAGATATACAGAACTGTGAATGTTTTTCTAGATATGTGTGCATATAACATCATATTCATAAATATTTGTGCTGCTGGGGAGTGAAAGAGAAAATGCATATTAAAGAAATGTATGACAAAATCACCTACATAGCATAGATTATAGAACAAGTTAAGACTGCATATCTCATTTCCAGACCTCAATACAACGTCTACGTAACCTCATTTCCCAGCCTTACAATTTTATCTCTGCTATGTTTTTAAGTGTGTTGCAAGAACATTCTCATAATCTAATTTAGTACTGCTAAACATCACTTCTTTAAAGATCAGCAGCTGCACTGCCAATTAAATAGTTATTTTTTATGTAAGTGGGACCTGGCACTGTTGATAATCACTGTACACCAGCAAAAAATGGGGTATTAAAACTATAGCAGTCATGTAAGCATCATTTCAGTAATGACTCATGCCATTCCTCTGGTGTTCTGACCTCCCTGTGCCTCCCTAGATCAAGTCTGGCATTATGACACTGATATCTTTAACACTAACAGCTCTCTTGAGACCAATTGAGGCAGCTTGAGATGATCTCAGAATATTCAACATCCAGGTCTTGAATAGCTTCTGATTCATGAGGAGGATACTTCCGACAGTCAAGCACTGTCCTCCAAAGTGAGCTCTAAGTCTCAGTGGCATTTAAAGAGTAAAAAAGGCAGGTAGAAGTCAGAAAAGCTTGAGCCTTCTTTGGATGACACTTGGCCTGGTTAATGTTGGCAAATATGTTATGGGCCAATAGAGCAGTCACTCACAAATTCACAATGCTCTGATTTTGTATTCTTCCCAAGAGGTTAGGGTAGCTTTTGCAGTTGTGTTAGGTCAGCTTTACAAAAAAAAAAAAAAAAAAAAAAAAAAAAAAAAAGAAAAGAAGAAAGAAAAAGACAGGTGCCATTTAGGACACACGTAGGTTATTCATTGCATTGGTGGAAAGACAGAAAATATGAGGTTTTCAACCTTGTTTTTATGTACCTTGAGGCCTTGACCAAAATCAAAGCTGCATTATACTTATCCTTGAACTAATAATGAAGACATTACAATTGAAATATAGACTTAAAGCAGGATAAAATTAAGAGGTTTTTTTTTTTTTTGCAGGCAGATAAAAAGATACAAAGTAAATAGCAGAAGGTTGTAAAAGATTTTGTCTCAGAGCCAGATATTCAACAGTTTTACAAATTTTATGCTAAATGAAACAAAAATGGGACACAGGGGAGAATTCATCAGTACTCTGTTGTAGAATATTCTTAGCTCACGGTCTTTAAAAGTGCCAAGAGGTTAGTACAGGCTTTTCCACTGGTTAGCTCTCTAAAACTTTAAATTATCTTATCACAATAATAAACTGAAGCTCAATCTTAAGTGCTCCAATGGGAATGGATGTCGGAAAGGATTATTATGGGTTTTGAAGACAATGACCTCTTGGCCATCCATTTGAATCTAATTTTGCTAAGTAATAGCAATAAACTGTTACAATGCAATGAATATTCAATAGCATAAACACAATTACATGTGTGTTGTTATTTTTGATTAATGATCTAAGTCTGATTCTCCTTGATTCTTGAAAAAAAAAGTTATGTATCCATATTACGATTTATATGCAAATACATTTTAAAAGATAGGTCTATTACATTCTAAATGAGACATAATAAAGGACTGCTTTAGAAGACATTGAAGGCAAAGAGAGAGTGATACACTAAAGAGCAATATGTGTCTTATTTCCTTTATATGCCAATATTTTAAAAACAAGTGCTATGAGCCCTCTGCAACTGAGTTGTAGAGTTGTAATCATGAACTCCTGTCTCTCCTCAAATTCTTTGAGATAGTGTTGTGGCTTAAGCCCAGCTGGCAGCTAGGACCTGCAGCTGTTCGTGCAGTTCTCCCCTTTCCTCCAGAAGAGCAAGGAGAAGAGGGAGAAAAAGAGAGGAAAGGGAAAAAACCTCGTGAGTTGAGATAAAGACAGCTTAATAGAACAACAACAGAAAAGGAAAATAAAAATAGTAATAATAGTAACGTCAATAGTAATAATAGTAACAGTAATAATGACACAAGTCACTCTCACCACTTGGTGAATTGATACCTTCCCAAGCAGAGATCATGGGCACCCACCACCCGGCTAAACCCTATTTATATACTGAGCATGACGTGTATGGTACAGAATATTCCATTAGCTATTTCATCGTTCTGTCTAGGCTCCTTCTCAGCTTCTACGAGAAACTGAAAAAAGTCCTTGAAAATTATAAACACCTGGCAACAACTAAACCAATATGCATTATTGACATTCCTTTCATATGGAACCTGAAACACAGCAACCACTAGAAAGAAAATTAACTCTGTTCTGGCTGAAACCAGGACAGATAGTTAACAGATACGGTCTAGGAAGAAGTCTTTTGACAGAAGGAGAGAAAAAAATAAGGCAGCTGCTTATTGTCTCTTCACACCTACTCAGCCAACGGAAAACAAATCATAAATTAAACCCAGTGAATATACTTATCATATAGGCCATAATTAATTGAAGGTCCAGTCTTGAAGAGGTTATCTTGAGGATCAGGGGTTCCAGCTACTATATCACTGTGCTTTTTAAAGCATGTTGTTTCTTAGATGAGAGTGACTAAACAAACATTGAATCCATCTATTTATGGGTTTGATTGCGACAATTAATTTGAAACTCTCAAAGAACTGCAGTAATTATCAACCTGGCTCTTCTCACTATGAAATTTCAATACCATTGACTGAGGTGATGAATAAAATCGTGTGTCTATAAGGCTTAAAATGCACTTCTGGAACCTGGCTAGTGCTCCAAAAGATGTTTGCGTAATGAAACAAAGCCAATGAAAGTGATTCTCACAAACCTGAGTACATCAAAGTTTTCCAGATGCTTCAAATCAGCTGAATCCCAAGATCATTCCATAGCACTTCTTTAGTATTTTATTTGCATAAGCAGAAGAGGCTTTGGGATTTGTTCATACTGGTCACAAACACAAAGAAAACAATAGTGCCTCTTTTTTTTTCAGAGGTCAGTGTGATACACAAATAGCTGAGCAAATTGGCAAAACCACAAACTTTGCAATAATTTTTGAGAGAGCAGAATCATAGGACTTCAAGTGCTACAGCACACAGAGTGAAATGCTGAACAGCAGTGAATGAAATGGTATCTTACACTGGGGTTTACCACACATCCAGTGCTGCTATACTCAGCCCTATTACCTCTTGTGTTTAAATCCGTAACACGCAAAGAATGCTCATAATTCGGCAGCAGTTTCATCTTAGCCATTGTCATTGTGTGCAATTTTAAACTGGGCATAAATACCAATGAGAATCAGATAGTTTTCTTTCTGAATCATTGTTTATATAAAGAAGTCGGTCTCCAAAATATGATAATAGTTACTGATTTTGGAGATCAGAAATTACATATATGTGTATTTCTACTACATGTACAATCACCTACTACAAAAAAAGTGCTTATAAAATGAAAGTTTTATTTTGAAAAAAGGCAATTTTATGACAATGGAAAAATAAATTTTTATTGAATTATGTTATTCCCTGTTATGATAAAGTATTTTCATATATTAATATGTTCTATTTTCTTCAAATGGGGAAAGTTTTATCTATGTTTTTGATATACAAACCTGGAAATCCAGATTAGCTATTTCCTTTTAGGCAGTATACCTTTAAATACTTTGACTGAAAGGCTTTTCTGACAAAAATTTCAATCTGACAGGTCTTAGAAAGTGATTTTGCTGTTGTTCATAATCAAATGTAAAAGTCATCTATATTGAAAGTAATTGTTTTGACATTTTATGTATGATTGTCCTGCTGTGTTTGGCACCGGTGAGGTCGCACCTTGAGTACTGTGTTCAGTTTTGGACCCCTCACTACAAGGAAGATATCGAGGTGCTGGAATGTGACCAGAGAAGGGCAATGAAGCTGGGGAAGGGTCTGGAGAATAAGTCTTACAAGGAGCGGCTGAGGGAACTGGGGTTGTTTAACCTGGAGAAAAGGAGGCTGAGGGGAGACCTTATTGCTCTCTACAACTATCTGAAAGGAGGTTGTAGAGAGGCAGGGGTCGGTCTCTTCTCCCAAGTAACAGGCAACAGGACAAGAGGAAATGGCCTCAAGTTGTGCCGGGGGAGATTTAGGATGGATATTAGGAAAAATTTCTTCACTGAAAGGTTTGTCAAACATTGGAACAGGCTGCCCAGGGAAGTGATTGAATCACCATCCCTGGGGGTGTTTAAAAGACAGGTAGACATGGTGCTTAGGGACATGGTTTAGTGGTGGTTTTGGCAGTGTTAGGTTGATGATTAGACTCAATGATCTTAAAGGTCCCTTCCAACCTAGACTACTTTATGGTTCTATGATTCTACTGTTCTAAGAAGAAAGACATTTTCTTTAACGGCTGTTGTTTGAAATATATATAGATAGTTCCTGGAACTAGAATAATCATGTCATGGCATTTAAAAATCCAAACACTTGAATTCTTCCCTTTTACTTTTCATTGATTTTGAACTTTCTTCTACAATTAAACAGAAATTTAATTTATAAAATAAACAGTAGTTATTTAATATGTTTCCTTTAAAAATATCAAGGAAATACTTTTTTATTTTTTATTCTACGAACAGTAATAAAAGCAAAGTTGACAGATATTGTCACTATGACATGCTTTCTATAGTCACCTCAAGTGAATGCTGGGGTTGATTATTCACATTAAAGTTCTAAGATAAGAAGCTTGACATATGGTGGAATAACATAAGTGACACATATGACTCAAGTCACAGGTCGGATATGTAAAGCAGGAATCAGACATTTAAATACCTTTTTGGGGAACACACAGGACATGGGAAGGCTTTTTAAATTTATTTCATTTCCTTAGGCAATTTGGCTCCACCAAATTTGTCCAGGAATTTCCAAGATAATAGAACTTTTGCTTACCATTTCACCTTTGGCTATAACGAAAAACTCAGACAAGTCAGTATTTCTTCATTTTTGCCAATCAGGAGAAGACAGTTTATCACTCACAGCCTGTGTACAACTTCTTGCTTTCGTTAATCTGTTTAAGCACTGACTTACAGAGACTTTGCTAAGCATTCTCATATATCCTGGATCTCCTTGTTTCACATAAAAATATAAATTAGGGTCATGACCTTTTAAAATTCAAGATGGTTTGAATCCCAAATACCTTTAAAAATAAATCTTTGTAAACTTCTTAATTACATTTAGTAGTCTTTAAAATAGTGAATTATATTGTTCAGAAATCACTAAAAGCTAAGGCTGTCAGCAGACTGCTTCACTTAGTATATGAGCTTTGGTTGTCAGTACTCAACATGAGCCTCTGGAGAACAGAAAATATGGTCCAGGTGATAAATGTTACACCAGTTATGTTCTCTCACAACACCTTTTTTAGGCATACAATATTAACTAGTAATCCACAACAGTAAAATTTTAAAAATATTTTCTTTTACAAAACATCTAGTTCATCTGTGACCTAAAATTATCTAGGAATGTGAAATCAGTTTCTCCAGTGCTTGACGCTGCCAAAAGTATTTGAGGATCTTCCTTTAAAAAAAATAATCACAGAACACCCCAACTCCTGTTACGTAGAAGCTCCATTATTTCTAAACTTGACTGGGATTTTATTGTCAAAAAGGACAAATGATTGAAAGATCTCCAGATCTGTTTTTCCTGCTGGATGATGTTTTCTAGAGCTGAGATCATTCTAGATTGTCCCCAGTTGAGTCACATGTTTCTTGAAAAACTCTCCTTCTACTGAAACTTTACTTAGGCGAGGTATTGCAGAATGTTTACTTCATTTCTTGGAGTCAGAAAAAATTCCTTTTTAATGTCTTATTCCTTGCTGCAAATTGGAGAGAAACAGGCATTTCAGGGTGATCTCCATCTGATGCATTTAGATTTCTTACCTTTGGGTGAAATGAAATTTGCTTTAAAAAATATTTTCAACACTGTTCCACTCAGGTGTTGATGGTACATTGAGGCTATATAAAGATAGGTGAAATAAATTCCACCTAATATTCCAGCTGAGGTCCTACTAGCGTTCTATAGGACTAATGTATTAAATTGCAATCCATACATACTAGTCTTATGTTTACTTAACTCCCTACAATGTCTTGAGTAGCAGGACATCATTGACTTCAGTGCAACATGAGATACATCAGAAAAACTTACATTTTTCAGAAACTTCTAGATTTTATTTGGGCTCTATTTCTACAGGTGATGATTTCTTCCTAAGGTAATACCTTGACCTGCTTCTAATGAATGTGTTCCATTTTTTTCAGGCAGTAAGACATATAAAGGTAATCTGAGAAAGGATGAAAAACACACAACTATTTAGCTGAAAACTGAGTTAAAATAAAGATTAAGAATTAATATTTGAAGTGGAACCTAGGTGGATTTTTATATGCCTGTAACTAAAATCATGAAAAATAATGAAAGCACTGTGCAAGGTGTTTTCTGGATGTTTCATAACAGTTCAGTGGTCACTGTTTTTTGAAACATAGTCAAATACTGCTCCAGAAGTTGGATCTGGAAGTCCAGAATCTATCCAATCTGTACATTTAGAGTAGAAATCTATATGTTTATAGTGGAAGAAGTTTGTCAACACAATTTGAAATTCAGCAATGAATCCCAGAAATTGGCAGTAAGCAGCTTATGTTCTGTTTTAGCTACCAATTTCCCTCTAGAATTAAAGTGAAGCTTTTCATACCTAACACTGAGAACAGATTTATTTCCTTTATTTGAACACAATAGAACATAGTTGTTTAAATAATGCATGACATTTAGAAGCACCTATGATGAAACATTGTTTTTTAACATTCATGTCTTACTATGAATAAGTTAAAGTATGACTGCAACGCAGTCAGAGCAGAAAATCAGGTGTATTGTAAAAAATCTCCCAGGCACTATGGAGCCTGCAAAGATATATTTCCTATACTACAGCAGACACGTACCCTTAGTTCTTTGCTTATCACAACACTTCTAAAGGGTTAAGGTTAACTAAGCTTTTTGAACAATTATGTAATCCTATGCAGTACTATGAAAACATTTAAAAACATAATTAAGAAATCAATTCTTTTAATTCTTTGTTAGAATTTGTATCTCAGTTTTATTGGATGATTTTGCACAGTAGTACTCTGGGGTTACTGATATAGCCATAGAATCCCAGCATTTATTTTTGCCATAAAGTATCCTTTCTTCTCTGCTACAGTAGGCATGCCGGGCATCAAAACAGTTTTACTGTCATCTTCTCTTACACCTTCATTTCTTCCCAGGTATCTTTCCAACAAAAAGAGCTTAAATTTTTTTTGTTTAGTTATAGCCCAGAAGCTATGGGTTTCTCCAGGACTGCCTGTATTCTCCAGCCACACTCTTTTACTGTCAATTCTCAGATCAAAATATCATCTGTGCAGAAATTACCTGCCTCTATATAATAAAATAAATCCATTGTGTTTCCCAGTGATATGCAACATGTTGAATATCATACAGATGTCAGAGGAAATGGTACTTTCCAAGAAACTACACATCATTGTACATAAACATGAGCTCTGGTCATATGCCAGGACCTGGATGATGAATCAAGTTAGAAAATACCTGGTATCAGCCATCTCTCAAAAATGTTTCTCTTCATAGATAAAAGTCCATTTTCTAGGTATTTGCGTCTTTGAGTCTATCCGTAAGTGCAAGTACTTTGTTTTCTTCATTTCTTCATGATTTTGCATTTTTCCTATGGTTTAGTAACAATAAAGTGTATATCTAGATGAAAACAAAATGTCCCCTTTAAACTCTGCTTCAGTGTGTGGTCAGCTTTCCCAGAATCTTAATCTGTGCTGTCTGCCTATGGAGTGGTTTTTGATTTTGGTTTTCTTACGTTGAAGTCAAGTGAGTGACCATGTGTAACTTAATTATTTGTGGCATAGTTGCTTGTAGAAATTAAAAATTGTAACTTCTACTATATATTTCCATATATATTTATCAAACATACTTAGGTTTGTGGATAAAATAATCACCTTAAAACACAAAAAATTATCTCCTCCTCTTTGTTACCTATGCATCTCATCATAGCACTAATGACATTATTTCTGGTGCCACAGTGTCCTTTGTATTAATTTAAATTAGTACAGTTCCTATGCGCTTTTCAGCTATTACTTTATCGCTATAGCATCTTCTGGAGAATTCTTCTAAACTGGTAGTACTTTATCCACTTTGTCACCAATGTACTTTCTCTTCTTATAATCTCTTATAGTCATGATCAGTTCCTCTGTCTTTTCCCAAATGTTAAGTGTTGCCTTGGTCCTCTGTCCTGCAGAGTTTTGGATGCACTCCAGCTTTGATTTTCCTACCTCTTTCTGTTTCAGTATCATTCTGCATAGTATATTCTCCAACAGTTCAAGAATCCTATCCATCCTCCATCACATTCAGTCTTGTTTGGGTAATTTCCTTTGCTTAATAAATTCTGTTTATTTTTTTATCTCCAGCTTGTTTTCATCCAGGTCTTTTAATGGGTTTTTTTTAGTGTTTGTTTTTTTTTAATTTTTCTTTTTATTTCTATTTCATAATAGGGAATTCCAATTACTCCGCCAAATTGCAAGATGAAATCTCATCCATAGATGCATTACAAATTTCTTTCTGCTTTTATTTTAATAAACTCTATTAAAAACATCTTTCCATCTATTTTGCATAAAGTGCTGTACTTCTCATTTCTATAATAGTTATATAGTTGGCCTCCTCTGCTTGAATTAACTAAGCAGTATTAAAATCAGGTAATGTTTCAGAAATAGCTGCTTTAGAAATAAGACTGACTCTAAATGTCATCTTTTCTGCTGCCACCCATTTATTACACATTTCAAATGGAGTTTAAATCTTCCACATTTCCAAATACTTTTAAGTCTAGTGAAATTTTTCATGACTCCAGTCTTATTTTTCAGTTCTCATTTAATCTTTCTTTTGGTGCTGTGTATTGTTCAATGATCACCAAAAAGTGAAATATCTTAAGAATGGTGGGGTACCTTGAGTCACACCAGTTTTTTAACTGATTCGCATTGTGAGGCATGGCCCATTTAATCTAAAAATATTCAGTGACAATTAATTCAAGACAGAATATTCTTCCATGGCATCCTAGTTTAGGCACGTACTTTAACAACTATGTCATCAACATTTTAAGTATTTGGCCCCATGGAGGCAATTCAGTGTCTCTAACATAAAGTTCTCTGTTGAGGCAAAGAAGGGTCTCTTTTAAAGACAAGCAGAAAGACATAGTCCATCCAAATAAGGTGCCTGCCTTTTTTCATTGAATGTATAAGGAAACAGCAAATTTCTTTCAAAAAGAAACTCACTTTATTAGGTTAAGTAGTTCTTTCTACTAGAGGGAAATCATAGGAAATTACTCTCGAGCTTCTTGTAACTCAGTCCATCTAACCGTCTTCACTAAAGGAGTGGAGAAAAGCACTTTGCCTAATAATCTACTAGTTTGAGCATTCACTCAAACAGGTTGTTGTGAGGGGGCTTAGTCATTTCCATAATAGCAAAGGTGGGTTGCAACCACAATTACATTGAGTATTGCTCTTCTGTCTAGTTAACTTCAGGCTACTGTGAAGTTCAGCATAAGACCAATCAGAGGAGGGAACCTGATTAATAGTACATACAGCTGAGTACAAAAAAAGACTGATGGTTTCAGATTTGCTCTCAGAACCCCCCCCCCTTTTTTTTTTAAGGGCCATCTAACTGTAGTTTGAAATTAAATTTTACAATTGGACAAAAATTATCCATCTCGGCAGAAAACACATCTCAAGCATGTGTTGGTGAACAAAATTAAGTACATAAGGCATTTTCACAATAATGAATACTAGATACTCAAGTAGATGTCTAATGAATTAAAGTATTTACTGTGTTAAGCAGTCCCCTAAGATGGGCAGACCAGGTTTCTTCTTATATTTTAAGTGGGTTTTAGGGAGACCATATTCAATGTCTACCACTATCTGCAGGTAAATACTCCATTTTAATTTATTTTCTTGGCTTCATAAATTTCCTATAGCGATGAGTTCCATATAGTTTAAAAGAAAGCATTTATTTTCATCATTTTTGAATATGCTATCTTTAATTTCATTAAATGTCTTCACTGTTCTTGTGTTCTGAGATAAACACCATATTTTTATAACTTTGTCATTCATTAGTTTAATCTCATTTTAAATGAGAATTTTTCCATGATTGTGATCATTCTTATCATGATGCAGTACATTTAATGCATACTGTACTCTCTGGTCTTCACTAATGTGACATACTTTATGAGAGTCACAGCACAGCTTTGCTGCAGGAGCAATTTAATACTATTCCTCTGCACACTGTGTACAGGTCTATAGCACTAAAATTAACGTGTGTAATCTCTCAATCTAAGAACTGTACTTTTTTATATGAAGATTATATAGCTATATAAACACATGTGGATATATGTGCATAGTTCTACACTGCAAAACAAAAGAGAACCAGAGCCCAAAACTTGGTCCTCATGCTGTCACATACTAATTTGTGTCCATAGTCCTTCAGAATGATGCCCTTTAGAGAAGATTTATCTTTGAGTAAATTAGTTCAAAAGCTTGAAAGCAAAAGTCACAGATGCAGTTAACTATTAAGCAGCATGGGCAATCAGGGTACAGTGATTTCCTTGGCACTTTCTTGTTTGCAATGCAATTATACCCAGATTAATCAAAATTCATGTCTAAAGAGTGCCGCCCATTTTTGAGTAATCCTAACTCAACTGGAGTGAGTCGTCTTGGAACCCTGCTTAGAGTGACTCAAACAGAGTACGTGATAATGTCACATAAAAAGGTTTATCTGGGACAGTGGACTCTGCCTTTATTTAAAAATTGGGAGGGGTGTCAAAAATCTCCCTTTTTCTGATCTGTCTTGTTCTTATTTTCTTAAAGCCACTGGGGTTATGTTTATCCTGAGCAATTTTAACTGGCCAAGTTACCTTGAAAATAGTTAAGCACAGTAGGAACGTTGCCTTCAAAAATGTGTCCTTTGCTCCAGAGACCTTTTTACTAGGAATAAATAAATTTACATAGAAAACATCTACTGAAGATAACACCACACAGTTCCTCACTCAAATATTAATTTAGAAATTGGTAAGAATTAAGAAAAATAATCTTTTTCTACCAACCAATCAATCAACCAACCAACTTAAACATTCTCTTCACTTAGGAAGACTCGGAAGAAAGCGGCAAAAGGTGCAAGGACTAACAGTATTGTCTCTCCTGTTTTTGTTCAGTAGTGTGACATCTGCTACATTTGACTATCTGCAAGTCATAACACTTTTTACCACTTCTGCATAATGTTTTTGGAACAATATGAAGCATCATTAGTGTATTTCAGTTCCCAACATTATTGTCTCATGTTGCTTTATTACCATAATAAACTTGTGAATCATAGTAACTAACACAGTAGGGCTCCCGTAGTGAATTCATTTTCATAACCTCTTCTGTTATCATAAATGCAATCCAGAAAATTGTGAAGTCAGCAGTTCTATACAGCTTATTAATAAAGCACATTACAGGGATGCATTAAAGCCCCAACAGCTGTATTATAATGAAATGCTCTACTTATAATTACAATTATGCTAACACTTAATAATAATTGGGCCTCTGTCTGTAGCTCATTTGCTCAATAGGAGATTGGGTCTTGTCAGAAGTAGCCATTCCCTCAGCAGGTGACCTGGTTGCAAACATAACAGTTTAAACAGGGCATGAAGTTAGTAATGGCATGAAAAGGGCAGATCTGCAGGTGGGGTTACCATCTGTGAGGAGGAAAATGTGAAATAATGAGATATATGGGCTTCTTTCTATGTGGAGATCAGCTATCCAAGGGTGAAAAGAGGAGAAACAAAGATAATGGATGAGAGAGGGAACAAGGTAGGCAGGTGAAGAAATATCCTGACATGCAATGCACAGCTTGCTACCATTAACAATATGTAGGACTATAATGTCAAGAGTAAACAACTAGTTACGTATGTCCCAGTAATGCTACCAACTTTTCTTCTGAAGTGAAAAATGAATTTGAGAAGACTGGGAGTTTACTGCTGAATCTCAACTTTCTCTTCAAGGTGACAGCAGGGATCTTGGAGATAGAGTGTTGTCCATTACAGCTTCTTAGTCTCCAACAAAAAAGACACTGATACACTCTTACCTTAATCAAGAAGCAGCAGCAGGAGTCAAGCTGCAAAGTTATTCTTACACTCTACAGATGTAGCTGTGTAGTCTGGAAACTCTTACATTCCTATGGGAGTAGCAGGTTCTTAACAAGTAGCCAGCACTTCTCCAGTATGAAAAGGTGCTTTGCATTCAAGAATTTAAAGGAACAGAGACAACTCAAATTTCATTGATGCATTCATCATTACCACCTCTACCAAATTATGAGAAGCAGAGGTAGTGCATCATGAGATGAAGTTGCAGTTCCTATTGCTGTACCAGCCATCATCTAGATCAAGGCTACATCTGCTTTTGGACTCATGGTGGAAAGATAAAGAAGATTTCTATTTCCAGTAGGAGAATCTTTACATGGGATTATCCTTTCCCCAGTATAACTAGTATTGTGTTCATATTGTAAGGCTTATTATTGTGTAGAAATAGACACATTGCGAACTCTTTCAGCCAATGTGCGGAAATAATGACTTCACAAGCATATCCTCTTGTACTGTATTCTAAAATGACTGACATGTTCACATCTTGTGGAAGAGTGACTGGGTGTCAGTGGACCATTATCAACTACTGGTCTGTTGCCAATGGGGGGAAAAAAAGCACTTTCCTTCCATAGTCATTCTCCAAGGTATAGTAAGTGTGGCCTGGTGGATCTGAATGTTCTTAATGTGAGTACGTGACATGGGAAGAGGAGCCTATCTGAAAGCAAAATATATCCTTTGCAGAATCTTCCATTGCAGTTTAGGACTTGTTGGCAAGAGGGAGAAGGAAGAATTCAGTCCTGCCTGAAATACTGGTGAATCTCTGATTCATGAAAGAAGGGGAAGCTGACAGCTTGCATGTAATTCTGAAGTGCTTTAACAAAAAACCAGAAATAATTAAGAAGGTGTTTTCTGCTCCTAACTTTATGTTTCTTCCGCTCAAATTTTCTTGGAAAAATGTAAGAGCATACAACCAGTGTGATGTGGGTTGGGAAAGATCTGAAAGAGTATAAGGAAGTAATGAGGGAGCTCAGGAGGTTTGAAGCACTGAATTTGAAGCATACAGAGGCTGGATCACTGAAACAACAACAGGCATATAACTTGAGGTCACGATTGTGCACCAGAGATGCAGAAACAAAGAGTAGTCATCTGCCAGAGATGCAGAAACAAAGAGTAGTCATCTGCTTTGGCTTATGCATCTTTCCTCAGTTAGGATGAATGCTCCTTTGGAGGTATTTATCCCTCTTCTTGGCAAGGTTTATACAACTAGGTTAAAGTAATGTTTACCTGCCTAGGAGTACATGAAATGAATCTCACTTCAGACAAACTGTTGAAAGATGATATAAGAGTTAATCTCTAGAAGAAGAAAAATTCACGAAAAGTGGCCTTCAGATATGAAAGGACAGAAATGGGGCCATACATACCCAATATTGATTCTTATCTCAACCTTTCAATGAGATGCTGAATTAAATAATATAAATGTCCTAATGTGAGTCCATATTGGCCTAAAATGTGTCATAATGCCCCAGATGTATCCATTTCTAGTGGAATATTCAGAGCTAGAGAGATCTAAGGTCGTTATTTAGTGAAGTGACTTAGGCACCTTTAAAATATGAATCTGCACTCCTACATGATGTTCCCACTTAGAACTAGAGTTGTGAAGACACAGTTGGTGATCCCTCAGAATTCCTCTTAGATGCTGTTCAATTAAGCCCACAGTATGCCTTTCTTAGGATATATGAATATCACAATTCAAAAAAGCATGCTGGTGATATTTCTTTGATGGAACATTTCAGTCCATCAAAAATTGCTGTCAAGTATTTAAATTTTTGTGAAGGATAGATATAGCATAAGTGTCACACACCCATGTTGCTTTCAGTAGATAATATATCTAAGGACAGATTCTATGTGACAATCAGTAAAATGCTAAAAAGTTGAGTAAATCAGCATACTTTAGATGGAATGAGTATTCACCGTACTCGTGTTTACTGGTAGGGACATAACCTAGCAAAAACCTCTTTCAACTGTTCTCTGGAAAGAGGCATCTGGACTTAATAAAAATGGAATGAGAGAATAAATTTTCTCCTATGGAGAAGTGAATAATGAGGTTTGTGCACAGAGAGAAGTTTTCAAGATGTGATCCCACCAATAAGATGAATACAATTATATTTTTATTTCTTACCAATTTGATCTTCCTTTTATTACTTACATTCTTATACGAGAGACATTTATACAAAAAATTAACTAGTAGACTGATTTCAGATATTCACTTACCATATAATATCTGTCTTCTGTCTTCACAAACTGTCCCACCTACTTCTGTGAAGCTTTTCATATAGTAATTTGCTATTTCATCTAATTTTGGAAGACAATTAAAAAAAAAAAAAAAAACAAAAAACATTCTATATTAAAACCAAATACACATTAGTAGAGCATACACATTAGTACATTTTTAATTTTATCAGTAAAATTATTTTTGTAACCAGTAAGATAATATACATGTGACATTATAGAATCATAGAATATCTCCAGTTGGAAGGGACTCATAAGGATCATCAAGTCCAACTCCCTGCTCCTCAAAGGATTACGAAAACTAAACCATATGACTAAGTGCATTGTCCAGATGCTCCTTGAACTCTGAACTCCTTTCCCTGGGAAGGCTGTTCCAGTGACTGACCACCCTCTTGGTGAAGACCTTTTCCTAATGTCCAGCATGAACTTCTCCTGATGCAACTTCATTCCATTTCCTCATGTCTTATTGCTGGTCACCAGAAAGAGGAGATCAGCACCTCTCCCTCTGCTGCCCCTCTCGAGGAAGTTGTAGACCCCTCAGCCTTCTCTTCTCCAAGGTGAACAAGCCAAGTGACCCCAGCCACTCCTTGTAAATCTCTCTTTTGAGACTTTTCACCATCTTGGTCACCCTCTTCCGGACACATTCTAATAGTTTGATGTCCTTCTTATATTAAGGCACCCAAGCCTGTATACAGTACTCCAGGTGGGGCCACACCAGTGCAGTGTAGAGTGGGACAATCACCTTCCTCAAGCAACAAGCTATGCTGTGCTTGATGTACCCCAGGACTTGGCTGGTCTTTTTTGCTGCCAGGGCACACTGCTGACTTGTATTTAACTTATCATCAACCCAAACCCTCATATCTCTTTCTGCAGAGCTTTTCTCCAGCCTCTTGTCCCCCAGTTTGTACATATAACCGGGACTACCTTATCTCAGGAGGAAAATCTGGCACTTGCTCTTGTTATATTTCATACAAATGGTGATTTCCCAGCTCTGTAGTCTATCCAGATCTCTCAGTATGGTCTCACTGCCCTCGAGGGAGTCCACAGATCCTCCTAGTTTAGTACAGTCAGAAAATATGCTTAATATACATTTGATTTCTGCATCCAGATCATTTAAAAAACACTAAAGAGCACTGGCCCTAAAACTGAGCCCTGGGGAACTCCACTGGTGACCAGCTTGAAGTATCCCCATTTACTATAACTCTTTGAGCCCAACCCATCAGACAATTGCTCACCCAATGCAGCATGGGCTTGTCTAGCTTTATGCTGGACACTTTTTCCAGAATGATACTGTGAAAGACAGTATATGTGAGAGACATTGATACATCTAATATTGAAATGTAGTATTGAAATATATGTTCTATATTTTCTTCATCTTCCATATTTACACTAATGAATTAGTAAATGATGGGAATAGATTTGAGTAGAATTACATGAAATCTTACTTGCTGTGATTAAATTTAGTCTAGACAGGAAATAACCCTGTCATACAAATGTCTTCCATCTGATCATAATCATTTATCTTCAGGTTTGAATGATTAAACTTGATTTACCAAAGCTGTAAGCAAATGGTCTTCTTTTGATTTTCAGATATTAGGGAACTGTGCTTGCTGATTCGTATAACTCTATATGTGTTTATTTTTGGATTTATGGATATTACAATATTTAAATACATCCTTAAGTTTTTTAGATTTAGGCTGGCTTGCTTTATATAAAGCCCTTCTCTGAAATGTGCCAGTGTTCAGTTTTGATTGTTCATTCAGTTGATTTAGTATTCAAGAAAACATTTTCTTATTAGCTAGACTGCTTCACTTAGGGTATTGTAATTCCATAGCAGAACTCTCAACACTACTACATCATTGTTCATACATTATTATTGATTATACAATTTAACATCAGTATACAGCCCTTACGTTTTAAATCTTCAAAATACATTGCCGAACATTTCACTATTATGATTCACGCTTCTGCAATATGGTCAACTTCTCTCCATTACTTGAGTCCATCAAAACTCAATATATTTTTATCCAGAATTGGTAATGGACTCTTCTGCCATTGCTTGAAGAAATGGAAAATTGTTAGCCCAATAAATAGATTCTAGAATATTTTATAGCTGAAAACATCTGTCACTATTTTCTAAAAGGTTTCCTTTAATATTTAATCATCTCTTCATGATAGTTAAATATATTGGGAAAAAAAAACCAAACCCATAATACAAAGAAAACAGTTTATACATTCCACTGCTCAGCTTTAGTATTGAAAATTAAAACAGATTCTAGGGAAATTATCTGTCAAATTCTGCTGAATTTCAGGTTAAATCATCCCATTACTTAAAACTCTTGGCAAGAACCGATGTGTCCTCACATTGCATAGAAACTTCACCCAGAGTCATCCTAACATCTTCTGTTCAACTTTTAGAATAATATATTGCTCAGCACACATAAAGGCAGGAATGTGTGGGAGGGTGAAAAAATAGTATTTTAAATGTGTAAGTCACTAAATAATTTATAAAAATGTTTTCTAGCTCTTGATTTTTTTTCCCTTTTTTTAGTAATTCATTCTTAAAGAATATCTATGTTCTTTCAATGTCACTAGAGACACCGTTGTATTTTCCTCTTAACAACTGTTGAAGCAATTGCTTTCATTTGTTTCCTCCTTTCACAGCTTGGAAGGAAAGTTGAGTAATTAACACCAACTAATTTTGTAAATTACTATACATATTTTAAATTCAAATAGCATATTACAGCTACATCGCTGGATCATGTACTACATTAGTAGAAACTTGAAAATGAGTTCCTTGTATGTACTTAAGCTGTCGCCATACAAAACAAAGGAATTGGGAAAAACTGTGAAGTACATAAAGAGATACCATTTTCCTCCATACATCTTATAAATGCAAACAAAAATGACCCATAGAAGTAAATTTTGGTTACAAGGAGACCACCAATGGTGGTATGGCTCAGATGTAAGATATACTAAAAGTAATCAACATTCTTTGTAAAATAGTTTTAAGTCAGCAATATTTTATTACAGTTTAAAGGAATTATAGTGTTTATGAATTAAAGGCTTTCAATAATAAAACCTTCCCAATGGGAATTTTAATCATAATTTTAGTGACTTTAAATTGAAGGTTCATTTGCAATATGAGAGAGGAAAGTCACATTTTACAATATAGTTTGTCCCTGTAATGATTCCTAACTTTCTCATAATTCCTGAATAGTAAAATACGTTATTACTAGTAATAATATATCAGTACTATTTTAAAAACATATATATTTTGTAAGGTTCACTTTCATGAATTCTCTATTAAAACAGCGTCTTATACAAAGAACATGGCTCTATAAAACAATGATTTGATTGGTCAAGAGTTCTTGGTAACATATTTTTAACTTTCCTATATATAAACAGTAACATATTGAAAATACTTCAACTAAACACATTTAACCATGGAACAGTTACGAAATCACTTATATACTTTTTGCAAAATACACTGCACAAAATTATAGGAAGTTGAAGTACGAGAAACATATTAAGAACATCCCAGAATGTATATAAAAAATATTGAAATTTCATAATTATAGGTGTTATCTCTTTAGATATCTGAGACTTTCTGCAGTGACTGAAAATAGAAACACCAAAATTTGGTAGTTCTTTTGATCATTTAACAAAAAATATGCCTAATTTTCAAGCATCACAGGTTTCTCTTAAAATTCAGTAGAAGCATAGGTAAACTCATAATAGCATTACATGATATGAATATATTACTATTGTTATATTAACAACCACTCTTGATTCAAAATTGAGGTTTTCCACTTCAGTGAGAATATGAATCCTAATAAAATATGCATACTTAAGTATGTAAGACCTAAAGAGCAATTTAACACTACTACAATGCAGTTACTTAATCTCTTACTTTTCTGTGTTATATAGATGTTCAAGAGACTTCAGAAATCTATCTTTTAAGTAGATTTACTGTCGTAATAAATGATCAGGTTAATAGCAATTCTGTTCCGAATATGCTTTTTAAAGTTGCTTGTCTGACTCACAGTACACTGTTCTCACAGCTTCTGAATTTTAATATTTTATATTAAAAAGGAAACTTGTATCAAAAAGTAAACGCACAGATTGTTATTTATAGCAGTTTCATATTAATTCTTGTTTAATCAATGAGTATTAAAACTGGAAGTGGCAAAACAAGTTTGCACTTCTTTCTCCTTCCAAAACACAAACAGTAAATCATAACCACGCATAATTTCTGCTGTTATATATTGTAAAGGTTATGTTTATACTATGAGCTGTGAATTAGATTAATGAGTTTTCTCAGCACCATAAACCTCCTCCACCAAAATAGGAGCTAAATTGCAATAAATCACTGTTTATGTTCACATATTTATGGGACAGCAAAGATTTAGAGTTCCTCTATAGGGAAAACTACCCCAACAGAAGCAGAAAAAAATTACAGCTTCTGTATTGTAAGGTGGATGAACAGGGGCAAAAGCATGAACATTGTTTTCACTTCACTATAGTAATGCCAGTAATTTATTAAAAGCAATTGCTAGAGCAAAGCTTTTTGCCAATGCTTCAGCCAAAGTGACAATACACCAACCCAATATGTTTTCTCCTTCTGTGCCACTGAAGATCAACACCATTGAATTATACATCTTCTTACATTGCTCTTCAAACAAATATTTCTTTTTTGTCAAAAAATTGTTAGTGATGGTATGTGAGCTGTATTCTTTATATACTGCATACATTAAAAGTTCCTTACATTAGCTTGAAGAGTATTATTTCCTTCACATATTTACATTGATGATTTCAGACTACTGTGGCCATGATTTCTAAATGTATTTCTCAAAGAAAAGTACTGTACTTTCTGCATTTTCTTTCATCAGACTTTCTTTCTACATTTTTTTTCATCAACCACCCATAAAATTTTCTATTATATGTCCAAAAGAACAATCTTATTAAGCCCTCTTTAATTTTTAAAGAGGTTTTTTCCTGGTTTGTTTTTTTGTTTGTTTGTTGTTGTTTTTTTTTTAATATCTGGTCTTACAAAAATAAACCTCATATATTTTCATGGGAATCTTATGCAAATAACACCCACTTTCCAATGTCTACAGTAATATTTTCTATTTATGGAGAAACACCTGAAATTTCAAGAAGAATAATTTTTAGAGTTACTACTTTTTATTTCTTCCAACAGCTCCAAACAGAGGAGCAGTGCAGTGTTCACTCCCCTGTGCATGTATAAATGCTAGCCCCAGCAACTAAAGGCAGTTAACAGCCATTCTTTTAACATAAATGCTTGCAGACAAGCTTTCAAAACAACAAAGAAGGGGGACATTCTTATCACACCATGCAACGTTAAACTGAGGAACTGATTTTTATAGAATGTAGCAGATGGCAAAAACTTAAATGAAATACAAAAGTCATCAGATAAGTTCAAAAAAGAAACACATGCATGAATAGGAAGCTTTGCTAATGGAAGTGGTATTTTGTGCTTCCTACACTACAGTTTTGTGTTCCGACACTCTTCTCTAAAGCATCTATTATTTGCTATCAACAGAGACAAAGTATGAAACTGCACGATCCTTAATTTAAACATCATATGGTTCTTAACCCTACAATGGTTGTTATGGTGCTAACTTTGCATTGTTATGCAATTGCAGTGTCTTCTTCATTTTCTAACCTGCAGGCACCAATCTGCTCCCACCTCAGCTGAGAAACAGTAAAATGGTGGTAGGTATTGAGGTTTTTATATAAGCAGCAAAGTGAATGCAAGATCCTTCCTAGCAATAAAATTACTCATTTAAAATTTAAGTGATTGGTTAATAAAAAGTAAGATTTTGAAGGAAAAACAGTTTAGTTTGGATTTATATGCAGAAGGGAGCACACAAAGACACATGACCCTGCAAAGGTGGATTTCATTTTCAAAACTTTGAGAACTACTGTATGCATGGAAACATTGCTATGCCAGAGATATTATTTCAGGTTTGTAGCTTCTTAGGGACCAGCAATGTCTTTTAAAGAAAATAAATACCAAATCCATAGAATCTATTTTTTTAAGAAGAAAATCATCCTGTTGCCTAGTGTAGTACATTTTTGTTCTTATTCCTTCTCCCTTGAACCTCCTCAGTAAGTTTACACATCGTACTCTGGTTATTTAAAAAGACTGGAAAATGTTGCTTATTTAAAGTCAATGAAGAGAGGTAAGACTTTCTAGCAAACAGTCAATCTGACCTCTGCTGATTGAGTGCTTCAGGATGCTACACCGATGTCCTACAAGTACCTGTTCTTCCTCATTGATTGTGAAGGGAGCATGCACTCACTATGTCAGACATAGTTGTCTTCACTGGGACAATTTATGTGTAGTCAGGTCTCCCACCTGAGGAACAGGAACTCCTTCATACAAGATGAAGAAGCACGAGTGTTTCTTTTGACATGTATAGGGCCGAAATTAATAACGTCTACTCTAGAAGCAGAACAGTATGCTAGGTAGTCTTATTCAGTCTGAAATTAACAAAAAAACCCCAACAAACAGAAAAATTCCCCAGTTAATCAACAATCTCAAATGTTCTTACTCAGATCACTAACTCAGAGTAGAGTCTAGCACAGTTAAAGCCAGATAAAAGATTCTAGTGAGGATTAATTCCTTAGGCACACTACAATAAGCCATCTAATTGCAATATTCAGCTACTCAGTTCATCATTCTTACTGGGGAAAAAAAATGTTTACTGTTACGACCTTGCACATCAGAAGAAGCAGAAGGAATAGTAGAATATTTTCAATTCATAATTAATTATCCTGTTGATCTGATACAACAGGATCTTTCTAAAGGACTGATACTTGTTATCACTGCTTAAGTGAATTTTCTCCTTGGTGATAGTATCTGCCATGCTAAAAAGCCATGTACACAACTTGAGGTACACAAATTATGGATCCCCATTCAAACTGGGTAAACCCCACTTCTTGAGTAGAGACCATCCTTACATTTGAAAAACATGATATTGACAAAATGTTGCGACAGATGTCGTAATTTCTATTCTGCAGCTAGTGTTCCCACGCGCAACAATGTGCATGTTTCAAATTCGATTTTCATCAACATAGCTGACAAATTCTGGAAACATCCAGCTCCTTATGGCTTAATTAAGATGCTTCTTAGTCATTTGGATATGCAATTACTCATCTCTGCAGTTTTTCTGTAAGAGTTAACGACACAGAATCTTTGAGGTTTTAACATATAAAGGCTTGCAAATGTATCTATCTCATTAAAAGCAAAATTTCAGGAATATTTATAGACTTATCAAATTTCCAAGCTGTGCTTTCCCCTGGGATGAGCAATTGGTTATTGTATTCTCTCTCCCTAGAAAAAGCCCCAAGTAACGTAGGCTTTTCCAAATTCTTTGTAGTTCTTCATTCGTTTGTGCATGAATGCTGACCTGATTCCTAATAGTTTGGTTAAATAAAAAAAGAACTCTAAAATCCAGTAGCATTATAACTGTACTGGCTGGTTTTACAAAGTCTTTTGTCTTTCTCCAAGAAAATTACAAATTTCATTTTTATTATGTTGTATAAGAAAGAAGCAGTTTCTTCCATGATATAGAAAACAAAGAAAAGATTTACTAATGGCAGGGAAGACAAAATGTAAAAGTTCTGTTTGGTGACTAAGATTCCTTTAAGTTCCATAACATCTCTTGATGTTTTGCTTTATTTTTTTTGCTAATCCCCCTGCTAAAGCTGCTGTATTAGGTACATCGAGTAAAATCATGTTAGTCTTGCATCAGCATAACAAGTCCCCATTTTACAGAGTTAAGGTCACATGTAGAAGTGTTGAAATAAAGAGTCATTAAATTTCCATAGCAACAAGAATAACATTTTTGGAAAGAGAGATATATAGATACCTATAGTTGATAAAACTTGTTTCAACATAACTTAAGATCATTACATTATTTTTCCTACTTTTCTGCCCTTTTAAAAGCATTATTCCCAGAAAATACTCTGCTTCCATTTCTCATGAACAAATAAAGAATTTTACAAGACAAAAGTTTCTTCCCCAATGATTTTTGTGTTTGCAATGGTATGCCAGTTGCTGTCTGGAGAACTAGGTTGTTTCTTAGGTAATAGAAAACCACATACAATTTAAATATCCAGATTGTCTCACCAGATAACTCAGGTATTACACTAAAACCTCAATATTATGTGACATATTTTATTATGATTTATGGACAATCACTTGCAACTTGCTGTAGTCTGAATTGTAATGTACTGATGTACTGACAGGTAAATAGGAGGAAGGATAAGCAGTCACAGGATGGCATTGCTTATACAGAATAGAAATTTCTGTCTAAATGATAGTGACCATTCTCTGCCTATTCTTTATTAGGCAAAAAAAAAAAGGTAAGGGAACTGTATAAGGTACTTTCCAGAGAACTACAATTCATTATGAAATTATTGATTGTTGATTTTTTTTTTTATTTCTAAAAAGGAAAGTTCCTTTTTTTTTTTAAATTTCGTTTATAGTTATTTACTATTTGGTGAAGTAGAGGTGTTAACTCATGCATTAGCTTGAACTTGATTATAATATCTCTTTCTGAAGCAAAATCTGAAAAAATATAAATATACAGGAAAGAATAGTGGAAAAATTTGAAGCAGTCTGACAAAATCATATTCAGTTCATACACTGGAGGTTTTAATTTTATTAAGTACCCTCAGAAGCAATAGAATGTAGTGTTTATACCACAATCCTCTTTGCGAATCCTAGAAGAAGAAAGCAGTTTACAATGTGCATTGTATGAAAAGGTGATCAGGGCTGCCTATGTGCTGCAGTCATCTTTGGCCAAGTAAGGAGCTTTGTGACATTGTTACCAACAATGGTTTTTGAGTGGAATTGATTCCCATAACTTTTCATTTTCTTCTAGTAAAACTTTTGGAAACGGTTTAAGGCCTATGTAAAATGCTATGAGGGCACTAGATCATCTTTCAGCTGATACTTTTACTTTCACACCAGATATAATCACTACTTTGTTATTTTTAATTAACTGAATCATCTAAGTACTTGACAGAAACATTTTTGACATATTTATGAGTTCTGGAAGCTAGAAAATTTTTCTCTCTTTTTCAATAGTTCTTCCTCCAACTTAGACACTTCCTAGCTAAGTCTTTCTGGATTGCCTGTTTTCCCATGGAACACTCTCTTCAGGGGTTATTCAGGTCTTCTGTTGTGTTACTGACTTTATTTCTTCTGGACAAGGAATTACTAGACAATCTGGCCTACGGTCAGACTGTAACAAGCATGATTAATTTACTGTAATGATTAACTTACTATAGCCCTCAACTTACTGTAACTATCTGAAAGATTAGACTTCTCATCTAAGTAAGTCTCTTAGGAAGCAGAGGTAAATAAACATGTTAAGAAAGTTGACTTATTCCCTCTTAAAATAGGTGCCTAAGTTGGATGACACATCATCTATGTAGCCTACCCTTTCCCCATTAACCAACGACAGTGGAAACCAAGGAAAATAGCTCAGAGTAAATACTTTGGAGCTTTCTTTCTGCTATTTATACACATCAGCATCTTGTTCCAACAAGCTTCTTATAAGTATAAACCTAAAACAAAAGGTGAACCCAGTCTTGCTCTGAAACTCTTTATGCTTGGATAGAGATATTTCTTTAATTTAATTATGAAGTAACTTGCTATCTGTTTTCTGTAGTTCAGACAGTGGTATTTTAACAACATGGTTCTTCAGTGCAACAAACCTAACCCAGTAACACCTGTGTAATCAACACTTCCTAACCTGACAGTTGACAAATTCTTGAAGCTCAGCACATGTAAACCACTAACCTTTCTGGTTCCCTGGAAGACGCAGTGAAAATACAGAGAGGATTCTAAGACTCTTCTCATTCTTTGGCACAGATTTTGTTCTCCCTCATATTTTCATAGACACCAAAATAGCATGAATAATACAGATGCTAGATTTGGCACTTCAAGTAGTTTGTCCCTGGCTTTTGTTACCTGTGGGACTTATGTTGTTTTAAAAAAGCAGATCGGATGACAGAGAGAGTAAAATACAAAGAGCATGAAATAATTGTACGAGCCCTCCAGACTTAAATTACAAATGACACTAAAGAGACAGAAAATACCTATGTGAAAAGAGAATCTTAATTGTGACCTAGTTGGTTTTATCAGAGTTAATTAGGTCAGTGGAGTTGACCTAATTTTTTAATTAATAAATCGATTCCAAAGGAACACATGAAAATATTGCCAGACTTCCATAAACCAGGCAGGATAATTACATTGTAGAGATTACCAAAACAGTTTGTAACCACTAATTTTGCGTTTGAGTAACTAGGTTCTTACACAACAGTTTTAAACTATGGTGTAGTGTAGCTACAGTGTAAGTGATATTTCTTACAGACTTTATATAAATATAAGCCAGCAAGTATTCATTTTTTTTTCTCTCCCAAATTCTCTAGTCAGTACTATTTTGGAAAAGTTTATAAGCATATACTTTTTTTATATATCAATATATTTCCAAATAGAAAATATAGGTAATTTTAGCAACCAGAGGATATTATCACAACTGTTTGTAAATTTCCCAGAAGTTTTTTCTAATAATGTCTTACTATTAGTATAGTTATTCTCTATATTCGGTTTCTCTGCTGTTATTTTAATTATTTTCACTTTTATATTGCCTTAGAGAAGATTAAATATTCCTAATAATTAGAGGACATCTTAATTGGTTTTGAATATTATAAATAAATCAGCAAGGTTCTTCCCTAAACAAAAAATGTAGACCTGATGAACTGTTTTATATTCCCAAAGGAATTGTGAACTCATTTAGGTTAAGTTACCACTAAGATTAAACACAGGTTTTTTTAATATACCTTAAAATTTGAAAATTAGTTGTAAAGAAATTTACATGGGGAAAACTAGCAGGGGAAAGAAGTTTGATAACATGAGGAAAAATGTTCATATTATACTATTACATCAGATCAATTTCTTTAGAGGAAACTTTAAAAAATGAGAATGGCCAAATCATCAGAAATGATGCCTTTTATTAGCACTAGATCTAAAGCCAGTTTATTTCTGGCTTCACCTGGTCCATCTCTGTTCAGTCTAGTAAGGTTTATTGCAAGTTCTTACACAGTATGTAAAAGATGACACTTTATGTGTGGTCTCTGCAGAAGAGAAGCAACATAACTCTGATTCTGCAATGCCTTATACAAATTCATCATCTGGGAGCTCCAAGTTTAGAAGTTTTTGAGCCTGTTCTCTCAATTCCCATCACACAAAACTTCTGCTGAGGTCCAGGAATTTTAAGTACAGAGTCTAATACTTAGATACGTCCAAACTATTACGATACTATTTAGAAATATCTCATTTCTGTACCTCCTAAGATTTGTCCTGTACCTTACCTCTGGAGAGATAACTATCTTCAGAAAACTATAAGAGGTGTTGCCTGTGATATTTCTGTAAGAAAGAGTCCAGAAATCAAGAACTGGACATTCACAGATGATTCACAGATTTATGGCTCTTAAGGTTGTTCCAGCATCCACTGAGGAAAACAAAGGAGCAGTGTTAGTTGTCATGAGCAGGCCTACCTGAAAGCACTAGCCTTGACTACATTGGCCGTGCTCTAATGGTTTACGTCTGCTCAGGAAAGATACACAGAAGCACAGAGGAACAGTTAATGTTACTTCCTTGTACCACATTTGAGAAGAGACCACAGTGTGACAGTCACCCTTGTAGCAATTGCTTTATTGGCTTAAGATATGGGGAAAGTCAAAGAGATTGGGCTGGGGCTATGTAAGAGGGCATTGGGGGCTTATCCAAAACAATAAATAGTTATATCATCAGCTCCTTGAAGGGGAGCTTATCCATGGTTGTCCAACACTATGCAGAAGGCTAAACTTCTAAACTAAACTGAAGAAGTTTAGAGAACTTCTTCACTAAACAGAAGGCTAAACTAGAACATCAGCATGTAGGGGCCAGGCTGCCAGCCAGCACCCAGCCCCATTGAAAGGTCAGAGTGAGTGTCCTGGTTCCCCAGTTTTATGGTGTCAGACACAACTGGACCAGAGGAGCAGCAGCTTTGGCTGGCATGAGTACATTCGTACATAGTGTATGCTTGTCCCAGAAATCTTAGAATAGAAATTACTATACACCCGATATACCTATCCCACTTAGTAAATAAATTTTAGATTTTATGTTACAGAATGGAGTGGTTTTTTCTTGTAGCTACTCCACCCTGTTCCTCTGTGAAGGCATACTATTATGGGCTGATGTGTACTTTAAGAAATACTCCTGTACAGAAAAAGGAATTAAGTCCACATAACTAATCAAAACTCCAACTTCATGGACGCTCTCTGTAGAGGTAGTCAAACACAATTTAGAGGCACAACAGTGTTTCCCAGTTCCCAAATAAAAGATTTTTATCATCATTGGAACCAAGTCCTGGTGTTACTATGAAGAAGTTTGTCAGCATGTATGCTTATGACACCAAAGAAAGTCCATGGTATAATTCCATTGTTGATTGTAAGACCACAGGTTCTTCATGGCACTAATTGACAATACAAAAGAGAACACACATGATATAGGCTTTTCTTTAGAATCCTGGCAATTTCTCTTAATCATATTTCTTCAAGATAAGTATCTCCTTGGGGGAAGCAAAATCATGTGGTAGGATGCTTTGATTCGTAAATCTCACTATGTTTACTAGTATCATTTTTCACTGTCCTCACCCTGACTCCTGACTACATTGCTCCCCAGTTGCCTTTTTCATGAACTCTAAATTTTATTCATAACTCCTTAGTAACAGAAAACATCCCTAATCAACAACTAAATATGAAGTGGAGAGAGAATGAAATGTGAACGTGTAAAAAGTAGAAACAATGCTTCAAAAATCTAGCTGAAGTTTTAAGCTGAGGGTTGACAGGCAGGTATACTTCAGAGTTCTGGTACTTACTTCATCAACTCCTAATAGCTATAATTTCCTAATTATCTGCTCCAGTGCAATAATGAAACCTTTTATTCTTTTACATTTTCCTGCAAGAAAAGAATTTCACTATCTGAAATGCTACCGTTTTGCTTTAACTCAAGATTCAGAAGAGAAAGACCTTAGCAATGTTATCTTTCATTAGCTATCCATCCTGCTGCTGCTGCTGTATCCTTAAGTATAGTATTTAAGAACTTTTTTTCTTCTTTCCCATCCCTTCCTTGCCAATTATCATAGGTTTTCCTAAAAATTTTAATTTTAAAATTATTCTTACATCATGTGCTTTCTTATACTTTGGAGACAATAAAGTTCCCCCTTTCTTTCTGCATCGTGTATCAGTTCATACTATGAGAAAACTCAGGAAATTGTTTGCATTAATCTTGATAAAAACAAGAATCTCATCTCATCTGCCTGCATATACTGAATTAATCAAATTTGGCTATTAGAAAGAAACTGAATAGAATGTAAGTATGACATGATAAGGTACTATCACACAGAATACTAACAAGAAAAGGGAGCGAGGGTTGTTATGGGAATGATAATGGGTAATTTTTGACGGGGAAAAGTCTTGCAAAATAGCCAAAGTTGTTCTTCCTAACCGTGAACCAAGCTTCTAGAGGCTTGAAGCAACTGACCCTATAAGAAGGTCTGTAAATTGTAGCACATGTTGGGAAAGAGGCACACAGAGCCAGCAATCCTATTTCTAGATTGTCATGGGTTATGGTACAGGGAAAGTTTAGAAACTCTGGGAAAGGTAAGTAAATTGTAGCTAGTATTTTTAGATATTAAGCTTTTTTTCTTCTTCTTCTTCTTTTTCCTTTCTTTTATATTCCATGAACCTTGGGTGAACCAGTAAATTAGATTTTGTTTTGCAGGACAGAGTTTTTACCTCTCACAATCCACTACTAACATCAGTGTGAAGGAGCTCACAGATGACAAACTCTGCTTTGCCTGTCGTGTTAGTACGATAAGGAAATATGAGACTCAGTGCAGAGATCCAGCCTACTAGTTCTGGAATGGCATAGTGCTATCCAAAGAGGAATGAAGAGACATAAAATCTTTCCCAAAGGACTGCACTTTAAAGGAACTGAATGATTCTAAAGTTGCATCTGTTCAGGAACTGGGATGTGGTAATGGTAATTTCCTTGCTAGTACCACCTCAAATAGTACATTTGTGCCTGCTGTGCTGAATAGCAACCACCAAAATCAATGCCCCTTTTCAGTCACTGACAAAAAGCTCTGCCTTGAGCCAGTTTGCAGAACAATGGACCAAGGAGGTCAGCAGCAATAAGAAGCTTAAAAACAACAGTGAGGAATTGAGTTTCTCCTTGTGCTGTTCTGGGACCCTTTTCATGTCTCTTTGACATGATGGCCACATTTTAAAAATAAATAGATAATTTAGAATTCATGCAAAGACTCCAACTGACTTGGGTACCCAAGTACTCTCTCTCACTAGTAAGGACATGAGTTCCCGATTCACAGAACAATATGTTATTGTCCTCTGACCAAAATTTTTACTATCCTTGGTGACAAGACAATTTAAAACACACGCAAGTCCGCATAAGAGTTATAATTGCAGTATTTGGCAACAAAGTAAAAAAAAAAAAAAATCTTTATCTCAAATATACAGGATCAAACAAAAAACCCCAAAACAACAAAAAAATCCCAAAACAAAACCACCACTGCTTTTAAAGAGAAACTGTAGCTTTTTACATTAAGCTTTACTTACTCTGTGATTCTTTTTGTACTTTGCAGAGTAAAAACGATTAAGGACTACCTTATTCATGGAACAATATATACTACAAATGAAACATCAAAAGAATAGCCCTCTGTAGCAGATTGTATTGTAATGCTTGCAAATACATTACTACAGCCTAAGATTTTTGTACCTATATCTTCATTTTACAGACAAGTTTGATAATGACTGTGCATATAATATATTTTATTTGGATTTGTAGAAAGCCTTTGATCAAGTTATACATGACAGGCCTCAGCTTAAAACTACAAGCTTCAGAGATCCAGATTAAGACACAGAAAAGGATAAAGAACTAGTTAAAAAATAGACTAGTGATTATGTGGTGGAAAAAAGTAATTTACTGTGGTTTTATGTGGGTCAATGTTCACATCTGAAAGTGTTAACATCTACAGAATGTGTGAGGTGAGTAACAACACCTAACTAACTGCCGATAAATGCAAGGAAGTAGCAGAGTAAATGGAGAACTGGATGGCAGCTTTCCACAGGGGTGGTAGTGTGAGGGAAGCTGGGGTACATCCCCCTCAAGAAGCACAGCTGACTTTTCTCAAGAGTAATTTGGGTGTCACAGGCCCACTGCTGCACTCAGATGTGCTACCAAGAACATTGGACATCCTCAGTTTATGACTGGACACTGGAGTATCGCTATGGAAAGCAATTATCTCCATACGTAACCATTTGCTTTCCTGCTCACCTTCTCACGACCTGTATCGTTGACATGGCCGCTAGTGCTGTCCCATATGCTATGCTGTGGGGTGAGGAGGGAGATAAAGATACAGTATGTCCCTGAATTACCTCTCCTGGATGAATATCCTTCATTGAACTGGATAAAGTCTGTTAGTTTATGGCACAGAAAAAAATATACCAATAAAATTATATCAAAATCTACAAGCCTTTAAAAATGCTTATGTTTGTTCTACAGAAGTAACACAGTTCTGAGTTACCCACACTCATTTGTGTGCATTGCTTCAATGCAAATTAAGTTCATAAATGCAAATGTAGAAATGTAAATAAAAGTAGACCAATTTTAAAGAGGTTTAGCTCTTTCACCTTTCTTTGATTTCATCTGTGGGTTCTTAGTTCTTAGGAAAAAAGAATAAAGCTAGTGTAATATTTAAGCATTTAAGCACTAATCAAAGAGGTTAACATATCAACTTGAGCTTAAAATTTTGAAATATTTCTCGCATGTATACTGTAGTAAAACACTCATGTCACACACATTTCAACATTTCTGAAATGAAATATTTTTACGTTATCATTCTGGGGGAAAATATGTAATCTCAAGGTGTTTGAGTTTGCGACAGGCCCCCAAGGCTTTACAGGAAAGCATGTCCACAGCTTAGGCAGAAGCTATTTTCTCCCTGGAAAATGGAATCAAAATTAGTCAGTGTGCACTACAGTTGTGATTAGACGGAGCAGTTGGGAAGTTAACTTGTATTTTTTACTGGTTTTGGCTGGGATAGATATCTATCTGCCTCTCTATCTTCACAGCTTCTTTAGGACTACACAACGTACTGTTATCATGCTGCTCTTTTGAGTTTTATCCAAATGAAAGATTTGGGGAAAGGTTAGAAGGGTGAATGAGAATTTTTATGTTCCTGATTTGAAGTAAAAAGATATTTTTAAAGTATCTGATTTTTTGTAATTTTTGTTGTCCCACATCAGTCTTGAAAACTTTTTCTTTCCCATAGCAGAACTTACCTCCATTACTCTTCTGGAATTAACTAAATCAATAAAAATTTTGTTTAGTACCTTCAGAGAGTTTTATATGCTTTTTAAGTTGGGGGGGGGGGGGGGGAGGGGGTGAGGTCTCTTTTCTTTTTTTTAAGAAACCATGTTAACTTTATTTAAATTTTCCAGCCCAACTAAATAATAAATACAGGAACTAAGATTGACTACAAATCTTTGCAGGTGTCTGCCAATTTTTCACACTAAAATATGTCCATGCATGCTATGTAGCTCATGCACAGTGCCTCTCATCCAGCCAAGATGGTGTGCAATCTGTTGCCTACAGACAGTCTGTTCATTAACAGCAAACCTTATGTACCCTGAAAATCATATACATGATGTGGTGCGTAGACCTTGGCTGGCTACCAGATTCCCACCCAGCTACTCTCTTACTCCCTCCTCTTTAACAGGACAGAGGGAGAAAATAAGATGAGGAAACCTATGGGTCAAAGTAAAGACAGGGAGATCAATTACCATCATGGGCAAAACAGACTTGACTTGGGGAAAATTAATTTAATGTATTGCCAACTAAAATAGAGTCAGGTGTTGAGAAACAAAGGCCAAAAAAAAAGTAAAACACCCGTCCTCCAGCCTCCTTGCTTCTGAGGCTCAACTTCACTCCTTCCTTCCCAACACTTCTACTCCCACCTGGAATGATGCCAGCAGATGGGAAATGGTGGTTGTGGACAGTTCATAACATTTTGTCTCTGCCACTCCTTCCTCTTCGTGCTGTTCCCCTGCTCCAGTGTGGGGTCCCTCCCACAGTATACCCTCCACAAACTTCTCCTTCCTATGGGCTGCAGTTCTTCAAGAACTGCTGCAGCATGTTTCCTTTCCATGGGTTCTCGTCCTTCAGGAACAAATTGCTCCAACATTGCTCCCCCAAGGGCCAAGGTTCCTGCCAGAAAACCTGCTCTTGCGTGGGCTTCTCTTCATGGGATGTAGTTCCTGCCAGGAGCCTGCTCTGGTGTGGGCTTTCCAGGCACTGCAACTTCCTTCAAGGGCACATCCACCTCCTCTGGCATGGGGTCCTCCATGGACTGTATGTGGATATCCGCTCCAATGTGGTCCTCCAGGGACTGCAGGAGCACAACCTGTGTCACCATGGTTTTCACCATAGGTTGAAGGGAAATGTCTGCTCTGGTGCCTGGAGCACCTCCTCTCCCTCCTTCTTCTCTCACTTTGCTGTCACAGGGCTGTTTCTCACACTTTTTGTCCTCGCTTCTCACTGCCTGTGTGACACGTTACTCTTTCTTAAGTATTTTTTTCCTGAAACACCACCACCTTTGCTGTGAGGCTCAGCCGTGCCCTGTGGTGGGTCGGTTGGAGCCAGCTGGAACCAGCTGTGTCCAGCTCAGGACAAATCCGGCCTCTCACAGAGGCTGCCCCTGCAGCCCCCACTGCCAGCACCTGGGCACCAGCACCTCGTTCACACTTTCCTTACTTGGGCAGAACATCTTTACTATGTAGGTACAGTAATCCAACATATTTGTGAATTTTTACCTTTACTGTGTGCACGGACCACGTGTATAATGAATGTGTGTGAAGTAAAACCTAATTGTGTGTGTGTGATAGATGTGGATGACGTTGCTGAATGTTTAAAATTCTCAGATATTTCATGGATTAGAATTTACCGTAGAAAAGATAGACCAAATTGTGAAAGAATCAGTCTTCCTGTTGAAAGATCTGAGCACCAGAACTCATTTCTGTATGAATAGTCAAAATTTGGCACACTTAAGTATTTCCTTTCTCTTCTGAGATTTTCTTGTCACAGCACATTCAGTTCCTCTTCTTGAACCCCATAAATGGTTCTCCTTATCTCCAAATGCTTACCATTTTGTTCATTCACTAAAGTGTGAATATTTACACATTTGATTTTTTAATCCTACCTATTATGCATGATTATTCATATAGTCCTTTCATTCAAATGACACCATCTTATAGTGAGTTTTATTCATCAACTAATATTTCCTCTGTACCCAGTGAAAATTATTCTTGTTGTTGCTTTTTAGTCTATTGATTTTCAGGACTGCTGGTTGCTCATCAGTCCTTGCCTGTGAAAACAGATCATACTTACTTTTCCTTTATTCTTATTACATGTGCTCCTTTAATTAATTATCAGCCAAAACTGCACTGTCCCACTGCGTTTCTCAAATGCTTCTAGGTAAATTTCTCTCTGCCTTGCAATACTTGCACTTCATGCAAGGATATATTACAATTTCTCTTGCAGAAGTATCCCCAATTCTACAGAGGTTAATTACTTTAGGTAGATTTTCTTAGAAATTGTTTTAGAGTATATTCTTTTGGGTTTCTTTTAATCACAGGGCAGATGCTTTCACCTCAGAGTTTCCATGTGACCAGTGTCCTCAATGTTCTTAAAACTAAAGGAACATCGGGATACAGAAAATGAAAATAAGCTCATTTAGGCCCAGAGTCTACACTTATGTTATTGCACAGAAGCCTGAGGCATTTTAATCATTCATACCATGGCTGACATTGCCCACTCTGTTGTGTTTTTTTTTAAAAAAAAAAAAGATGAAACTGCTTAATAGCATAGGCTGTGGAATACTGTTGTATTTTTACATATATAGTAATTGGAGAAGGATCTTCTAAAAAGATACTGGGAGAGCATTGCTAGAAGTTTGATTAAACCTCTCCAACCCAACAAAAGAAATTGCGTCTTCTCTCAAAAACAGTCAAAATTACTGAACTTATTAGGAAAGCCTCCAAATTGAAACAAAACCATTGTATTAATTTAGCCACTTGAGCTTTCTGGACAGAAATCCTCTGGGATATATTCTTAAAATCATGGAGGTCAGAAAGAATTGAGAAGGACAAAAACCAGAAAACAGAAAAATGTTTTTTGAAGAGAAGGCTCCAGGGAGACCTTATAGCAGCCTTCCAGTAGTTAAAGGGGACCTACAAGAAAGATGGGGAGGGACTTCTTATCAGGGAGTATAGTGATAGGATGAGGGGTAACAGTTTTAAACTGAAAGAGAGGAGATTTAGATTAGATATTGGGAAGAAATTCTTTACTGTGAGGGTAGTGAGACACTGGAACAAGTTGCCCAGGGAAGTTGTGGATCCCCTCTCCCTGGAAGCGTTCAAGACCAGGCTGGATGGGGCTTTGAGTAACCTGGTCTTGTGGGAGGTGTCCTGGCCCATGGCGGGGGGGTTGGAACTAGATTATCTCTAAGGTCCCTTCTGACCCAAACCTTTCTATGATTCTATGATTCTGTGATTCTTTAACAAATATTTGACAAAGAAAACACCCAAGCTTGAATATTTTTTAAGTACAGATTTGGTAAGTATAAAAAAGAACAAAAGCCTTAATTCCGGTTACATGCATCTCTTACCAGTTTGTTGCATTTGGGTTACAGAATACTTGAATTCCCACTAGTTCTACACAAAATCTTGTTATGGGCAAAAGGAACGCATCATATATGCAAAGCTGAGAATTTACTGTCAATGTCATTAAAGTCTTAACAGTGTAATCAAAAAATTATTACTCCAGTTACATTCTTTTTAACGTTCCTAGGTCAAATCATGTGCAGGTAGAATAACGTACACACAAACTCCGTTGTATCTACCCCTTTCCTAGGTATTATGTTCAGCCTGCTACTGCTCCTCTGCATCCTTCGGTAAATGGCTTCAGGTCTTGGGGGTTAGGGGTGGCAAGTCATCAGCATATCAAGTTCTTTGATGGAAAAAGTATGATGCTAATGTTAATGGTTTCTTTCTTCTCACTCTAGGATCTACTTGGGGTCATTCTTATACATATATTACCACATTCTACATCCCTCTTGCACCTGCAAGTCCACCATACATCTGAATTTACTGTATATGGTGTGATTTACATATAACGAATACTTGTTTCGTCTTTTTTTTTTGGTCACCTCTATAACTGCTTTTCCCCGGCTCCCAAGGTTGCATTCCTTTGAAGATCAGTAACTGAGCACTGGTGAGTGATTTAAAGACGTCTGAGTCTGCTTTCTCCTCGTGCTTGTATTTTCCAGACCTCTGTGATTACCCTGTGTCTCTATTCCCACTTCTATTCTATGTCTGCAGCCTGTCACAGACAATAGCAGTAATGTATTTACTGAGTCACGATGCTACAGATTTGCAATACAGGCATTTCTGATCCAATTTCACATTGAGTAAGGATGTACTTGTCCACAAAAATAGTACAGTACTTTGTCTAAACGAGAAATATTGAATTGTTTTGACAGTGATTAAATAACATATTGACACTTCCAATTTCAATATTTTTTTCATCTCGCTGACTCTGGTAGCTCAATATTTTTAAGTAGAAATTTTAACCTGTTAATACAGAATTAAGAGAACTTATGCCAATAATATCCCATATAATTGTCAAATAAACCTCTCAAAACTGAATGATATATTCTATTTCCTGATAAAAAAAAATATATTTAGTGATCTTATTTAGTTCCTCACAAGTGTAACTATCCTATGATAAATATATTTACTTAAAGTTTCTAAGATTTATTACCCTTGTTATGCTTCCACTTTCTTAGTTGGTTTTAATACCACTTTAATTGCCAATATTTAAATAGGTGTGAATTTTAAAACACCAATTTTATTTAGAAAACCTCAAATTCAGCAGGTGAACAACAAATATGGTATGTTTTATTCAATACTTGTTTTATACCACCTTTATGCTAACATCTTTTTATCGATCATGACTACTCTTCAAGAGACAAAAGTAGTTATTGGCTAACTATGATCTTTCTCACTGAATTAATTAAGCTGGTCACAACACCTCCTGTAGTTAGACAATGATATTGAGCACCAGAGTGGCACTGTAAAGTGGTAACTCTTGTCAAGAGAAAACAAAATAATCCTTCATAGTTTCCAAATCACCAGCAATACTATTTCAACACCTCTATACTATGCTTTCAAAAATGGGTGCACTTTCAGAGAGCTTGTTTTTTTTTTATCAGTTTGCCATGGTGATAAAGAAAATCTTCAAGATTACAATCCTTGGCTCAGAATATTATAGAGCCTCTGAAATAAGAAAGTCAATGCTTATTAGACAAAGAGATGACAAAAAAAGAGAGGAAAAGCAAGAAACTAAAGATAAGGGAAACAACAAGAGGTTGCTTGTTGAGCCTAGTGACCTTATTTGATGCTCTTAATATGCTAAAAATTGTGCCAGTCACAGAAAAAAAAAGGGGAAAAAGTCCTTTTAAATTCAATTTTTCAGCACAGCAGTTGGATATTGTTGGGGTTTTATTTCCTGCATCTGTTTTCAGCACTTTTATTTTTTTCCCCTCAGGGTAATACTTAAAAATGCAACTTGATGTAAGCTAAAAATGAAAAAAAAAAAACCCTTATTATACATCTGTAAGTTATTATTACTGACATGTATGCAAACTGCTAACTAGTACTGTGTGCCCTTCATTCAGCTTGTATTATTTCCTTGACAAGCAGCACCAAAATTACTTGGGAAGAGTGAAATACAGCCTTGAACTAGTCTCAGAGCTTATTAAATATTTAATAAGTAATAAGAATCCATCAAAGGATGGACTTTACCTTTCCTGTGACAGCTGGAGGCAAGAATTGTTTTACAATTTGGCCTGAAAAGTGATTCTCTATGAAAATGACAGAGCAGAAGAGGCAGGAAAGAGGAAAACTATTCTATTGCTAGCATTTAAATATAGAGTAATCTATGAATAGCTGACTTATTGGCTTTTACATTTATTATTATGGGGCCCCATGAGCTAGGAGCTATGACTGCAGACGTAGTTATGTGCACTTATATGTGTGCACGAGTGCGAGTTGAGTAACATGGAAGGCTTTGATCCAGTTTCAGCTGAAATTTCATCATTCCTACTTGTGCTACCAACTATTTAGATACCATAATATCTGAAGAGTTTTAGTGCTGTTACTTTTCATTTAATTAAGAAAGAATATGTAGTTAAGTGCCACTTTTGGTGAAAAATACATACATTCAGCATTGCATATAACTACCCTTGAATAAGAAAAGAAGTGCTATGTTTCAGTGAATGTAATAAACTTGGAGCTTTTTTATCATAATTTCCTAACTTGTTTAAATCTAGATTATCAATTCTAAGAGTTACTCATCACTTTAGTAGCACTGGAAACTGTTGGTTTAAATATTTTTGGCCAGGGGGGTAAAAATTGAAGAAGAGATCAAAGTTCCCAAAATATTAGCAACTTCAAAGTAGCCTAAAGTAGAGGAATGGGTGGCTAAAAACTGTATCTGTGCTGAAAAATCCCTGAAAATGCAGAAGATACCCAGGTGAATCATTTTTTTCACCCAGGGTCTCTGAGCAACAAGCACCAGTGCAGAACACCAAAAAAGCAAGCTTATGTCATATGGTCACAGGTCCCATTGCATTTGTTGCATGTTTTTCCCATTAAATCTGACAAGGGCTACTTTAATAAGCAAGACATTTTAGAACTCTGGCATTCTGCATATAATTAAGAATGTGGGAGACAGGGTTCCAAACAGTGAAATAAAAAGAAAAGTATAACCAAATTTTGGAATGTCATAATTACTAAGAGTATGGTAGAAGTCATTTATCTCCGCTGAGTGATAAGAATTGACCAAGTACTAGAAAAGCGTCTGAGAAATTCCTGAATTAAAATTAATGCTTAACCAAGTAGCTAGAAATTCATAAATTGAATTAAATTATAATCAATAATTAAATGTATAGAAAGTACAGAAATACTCTGACAAGACTGAAAATTCTAATTTAATCCAATACAAGGTACACAATATCAAATGAATTAACAGTTCAGAGCTCAGGAACATCAACAGTACAGCAATTTTATCAACAAGTACAGGTTAAGACAATGTGCATTAAAAAAATGGAAAAAAAAAAAAAGGTGTCAATTGGATGTGTTTGCAAACAGCTACAGTGAGCGCTATGAAGAAAAAAGGACAACGGCAGCACCTCTAGCACAGATGAATCGTTTGGTGAAGAAGTGGAAAATTGAATATAGGTAAACTATCACACTAAAGCAACCATAAAATTTACTTATTTAATGCGACAAAGGTGCACAGCCTACTGTTATATCAGAAGCAGAATTAACACTAAAATACAAGTAATGAAAGGTGAAATGTAAAATTCCACATTTCCAATGGTGTGCTTATTACCACTAAAAGTATATATGACAAAGATGTATGAGGAAGATAAAAATAAGAAAAGCTTTTATAAATCAGGAAAAAAAGGAAGTTGTTGAACTAAAAATGCATATATCCAGATGAAACAAATGATTGATTTTCATTATTGATAATGTAAAGCTTATATTTTAAACACATATATTCCAGAATCATGTTCCTTGCAGAAAGGACATGTCTCCAAGGAAGTATTAGAGTTAATAAGGCAATCCAAATGATCTGTTTCATGAGTCCAGTTGAGCCAGAGAATAAGAAAAACTAAATATCAGAGTGTATATCTGATCATGCAGTCTTCTCCAGTTGTTAGGTACTCCACTTCAGAATTAAAACAGAAATTCTAGCCTGTTTCTGGTTTAAACCCAGAACCTGGGATAGACCACTGTTCAGAACTAATACAGAATTCAGAAGACAAAATGCCACTGATATGAGCATTCAAGCTGAGAGGAGTTAGGTCTCTATGCCTACTAACTTTTATAAATTTTCTTAATTAGTCAGCAGGTAAAATAGGTTCCTAGAATAATCTTTTTTGTGTTGAAATGTATTAGAGACCAAAAAAATAGTTAACTGGATGATCTGGAGAGGTGACAGTAGCTTCCAACAAGCGATAGAGGGTGGCCATTTTTGCCATCAAAGTCAGAGCTAGAAAAGTTTCTAAACCTTTGTCTTGGGGAATGACTGAGAACAGCCTAGCTGGTTATGCATGCTGGAAAACATTTGTTACAAACCATGGGAGTTCAGTACGTATTGATCACTACATATGGCTCCGACTGGACTATAACACACTCTGAGCCTTTCACAATGTGTGATATTCATTGGGTTGACTATACACAAAAAAAGTATGTTGTAGTTTCAGTGTCTAGTAGTATAGATAACTTTCTAATGAAATAACGAATGCTTCACATCTTTGGCAGAGGTTTCCAGAAGTCTCTGTGGTATTTATAATAAAGGCAGAAAGATCCAATGTTCTCATGAACTTTTGCACCTTTTAAGTTGGAAAAGTGAATTTAGATGTCTCCAAGGGTAAAAAGGCTTAAGCAGCTCCAGGTAGTGATGAAAAGAGTGCATGCCAGGGATAAATTCAACTTGTAAGACAAGACCTAGATTGTTTTCATACAGACATTGTCCATAATTGATACCATTCTGATTGATAAGCAGTTTAATGGGATCCTAAGAGGGCCAAAGAAATAAGGAATCCTTCAACAATGTTTAGACTTTTGTCTTAAAAAGTTTAACTTTCAATCCCTACAAGGGATGAAAAACAAATTTATTGTGTTTTATCGTGGATTATGCCTCATACTGTTTTTCCTTCTGCTAAAAATGCATAATTGTTAGTGCTGTGCTAAAAAGCATTGTGCCTTTTCTGTGAAGTGTCTTAATTATTTAACATATTTCTTGATAAAGCAGTGAATTTATTATGGTGTCTGTTGTTTACCTACCCAAGACTGAACTGTAAGTTAAATATAAACAATTAACGAGTGCAAGGAACCTAGGAGTTTCTCTGCCGGGTAAAGAAATGTTCTCTCAACCGTTCTTCATCTCAAATGTAGGACTGACTCACTGAGCATATGTAGTATGTAAGCTATGGAGACTGAGACCTAGATCATTGCTAACATCTAGGCATGTGATTTCTACCGATTTTAATGGAAGTTATGTACCTGAGTGTTTCTTGGGATTTGGCCTGCTCAGCATACCCATAATTACATAAAAAAGCCCAGTGGCACACGGATGTTTCACATCCAAAACTTGTGTCCTAATAATTGAGCCAGACCTCAAAATTAATTTTATATCCTTGAAAACTAAATTAACCATTTATATTTACATCAGTTTCTGCTGGAGAAACCAATATGTGGGACAGATTGCAACAGAACTATCCATTGCAGCCTTTGTTCCATCATGGGAGAATTACATACAAGTGACTATCTCACTGCAAGAAAAGAGAAGACACCATCAGGAAGGCTAAACAGGCATTGTTTTAATTGGTTGCTTCTTCACTATGTTCCCCTGAAGAAGGTTTTAGCAAAGACAGCTAATAACATAAAGCTATATCCCCACAATTCTGGCAATAAGGTTTAATGGGGGGGAAAAAAACGGTGTTGAGTTTCTATTCCCTATACCAAATTTGACAACAATATGTCTGAATAAATATTGCGTTTCATATAAAATGTGGATGACATTGCATTAAAAAAGATTCCACTAAACTGAACTGAATTTTGTTTATGTATTTCTGAAAACGTAAATGTAAACAGTAAGAAAAGCAGTACTGTCCTCTTCTGTGCTATTTTTACCTTTACAAAACAGCATCTTTCAATGCCAAGGATGAAGATGTTTCTTGTTTGCTGTTTTCCCTTTGTTTTAACCATGTAGCAAGGACAATCTTTGTTAGAGAAGCAGGTGTGGTGTAAAGAATAACTAATGAATTCAGGAGGAAGGATTCATTGTGTAATTTCGGTAAAAGGAACTTTCTTATTCAGCCTTTCAGGACCTGATCCAAGTCTCATTGAAGTCAGTTTGATTCTTTACTCTGATTATTCAATACAGAATCAGCAGAGAAAAAGTAAACAAGACACATCCTAATAAGTTCCATAGGAGCTACGATCTTGCCTAAGGAAATCAATATAGCTTCCGTATCTGGTTGTCTCTCATTGTTTCTATTGTGCAATGGGTACTTTGTACCCTCCAGATTTAGATACTGAGAGCACTGATTTTATCTTGTCATCAGTGCACCAGTTCTCAAAATCCTTGTCTGGTGAGAAAACCCAAATGCAGCTGAACTTCACAACCTGCAGCCTTCTAGCATCTTCTGTATCTAAGTTTCTGTCTGAGTTTCTTATCTCACAGAAAATGCAGAACTTCATCTGACTCAGAAACATAAGCCTTAGGTATGTCAGTACCCAATTCCTTGGGATATGGCCCTCTTACTACCTCGAATTCCCCGTTCTTGGCAATATAATCTAAAGCAGTAAGTACATGTGGTTGGTTGACCCTGGCCAGCAAATAAGCCCCCACCCAATCATTCACTCAGTCACCTGTCAGTGGTACGGGGGGAAAGCACAAATATGATAAAAGTGAGAAAAACTCCAGAATAAAGCCATTTTAATAAGGGGGTGGGATAGAGGGGAGGGGAGGGGAAGGAAGAGGAGGGGAGGGAAGGGAAGGGGAGGGGAGGGAGAGAAACAGAGAAGGCCTTGATGCTGTGCGAGTGCTGCTCAGCAATAGCTGAAAACCTGATGTGTTAGCAACCACATTTTGATAACATACTGGTGTATTATGTTTGAGAAAACACAAAGCTTATATCTGAGAAAACTGTATAATATGGTACTTAGGGATTCACCTAGGAAAGAAGAGTTCTGTTTGCCATTCACAGGGCTGTTTCTGTATTTTGACACATGTAACAGACTGAAACAATCCTATACTTGCCCCTCATTTTCTTGCCCAGTGAATCTTGACTTCCTTGTGCAGTATAGCACAGCTTTAGGCACTGTTTCTACCCACAGCAGTCTTATATCTGTTGTTTTAAGAATACGGTCATGGAAGATGCCTGTTGATACTCAGATTGCACATTGTTTGTGAGGAAATATTTGATTTTAGCAGAAGAATCAAGAAAATTTACTGTTAAAGAGGCAAACGGCCCAGAGCTTTTCTACACAAACTACAATTAGAACAGATATATCAGTTTTAATTTATTGCTTTATGTCAAGGTAAACCAAGTGCAGGGAACCACCTTTTTTGGTAGTAAGATAATTTGATAAAACATTTTGCTTATGAAGGCATAAGGGTCTTATCCTGAACTGAACCATTGCTCAAAAGCAGCAGAACTACAGTGGCTGTTCCTTATTTTTCTTTCCCTTTGAGCATATGTGAAAGATCTAGGGACAGTCTAACTTAATTCTTGTCTAGGTAATTACCTCCTAAATAAGTTAATCAGCTTTCTTACCTACTAAAAGGATGCATGAGTAAAAGGCAATTTTTGACACTAACGCCTTGACATGAGGAATAATGTAAAGTGACTGATGGAACAACATACATAGCAATAAGCCACTAAGAAGATTCACTTTCCAGTTCTTGCAAATGTGATTTTAGATCATCTGCAGTTTCATTTCTTCAGCTACACTTTTTAGGCACTATAAAAATTTCTGAAGTACAATTTCTACATCTTTGACAGCTAGTGATGCTGTAGGTTGTATATTGCTGCTAATTATCCAGCATAATTTTCCTAGTATTTTAAGACTATTTACAACTTCATACTGAATCAATATTTCCAGCTATTTTGGTTTTTTTCTGGGTGCTGCATAGCAGTAAAAATATTCAAAATGTTTACATACAATAAACCTTAGGGGTGGTTATCTGAAAGAGTGTGTTCCTATCACAAATGGTCTGCTTGCCTCTGTGCTGTACCTTGACTGTACCTTGGCTTGACTCTGAGGGCCACTACTAAGCTGCAGCTGGCACAGCTGGCAGCAGCACACCTGCTAAGCAGAGCAGGCTAATGAGAATATCTCACACCAGCACGCTTTTCTTTATGGTAGATGATACAGCTCTTCAGCAGAGGAAAAGTCCTTGTCCCTGTCTGCAAAGTCCAAACTCTGTGTGAGCCTGCCACAAGCCTGTTCACTGCTTGCCCTGCAAAGACAGCTGCAGTTAGCATGCAGCATTACATAGTGAAACCCTACATTTATTTATTTGCCTTCCAAACACTGTTTTTCAATCTTTTGTATAGTTTTTTACAGAATTTTTAAAAACAGGCATACATTTTAGCAAACAGACTAAAACTATACATCTCTCGCTACTTTCCCTTCACATGTACAAAGTGTTATGAATATTCCCCTCAGGTAGCAAGTATACAGCTGGTCAACACAGATTATGAAAATGGTCAGTCAATATTTGTTCACCTTCATGCAAGGAACAGTAGGATGGTTAAAAATTAGGTGACTCCAGGAGACTTTTCCATGTCAGTTGTTGATGAGCTCTAAGGAGACATACATCGGCAAGTAATACCAGGTAAAGTATCACAGCCTTTGGAGAAAGTGTGTTTTATAAAGAATGGGTATGTTATGTATGGATATATTTTACAAAACAAACACTTTATTAAATATGTATTGAATAAAATGTGCATGGATTTTTCATTTTCTAACAACTACTGGTAGTATTTTATTCTCATAAGAAAATAGACTATGAATCTCTACGATTTCACTTAACAAATGCTTGGGGTGTGATTATGTGATAAAAAAACTTTTCCAATTATTTTTTCACATTAGGACACCCTAGGTATTATCTATTTACATACTTTTTGTGTATCTTCCTTACTGTATATAATGACTTCTTACCATTAGTCCTGCATCTAGACTGTTATTAACTAAAAACCCTCCTCATACTGTCACTGAGAATTAACTAGCAGAACAATTTACAATCTTTATGGAAAATGAGACAACATTAGTACTCATGTGTGCAAACTTTGAATTATAGCTCTAGCAAAAGGGTAAATATAATGATTGTGTAAATAGAACTATCCAACATTTCCTTTTACATGATTCACCCTAATTAAACAGGCTTTCAGTGTTAATTGCCTGATATTTCACTTGCAGATTGATTAGGACGCTGTTTTCATGAATACCTTGGAATCTTGCCCGTATTAGCTCCAGCTTTTTGTCTTTTTTTTATACTTTTTCAGCATTAGAAATCTCTGGAGAGACAAAAATGGTCACCTTATTGAGAGAAGTCAGTTTCATAACCTCCAGACTGAATGTTCTTTTCCCAGATACTCTGTAAAGAGGTAGGGGAAAAAAAAGTTCTTTTTAACATACATTAGCTGACAATTATTGAGTTCAGAATGTCATTATCTAAAGTGATACTCTGAAATAACTTTGATACACTTCAACTTCTTAAATTGTTTAAAATCTATACAAGTGCTATAAAGCTGATTATTAGTAATTCAATAAATTAGATATTTGTTTGAAAATAATACTTTTCTTTCCACAAATCTTTGAATTCTAACATAGATTATTTGAAATTTTAAAAATATATACACTTGTAAGGCTTTTTCTGTACAAAATAATTTCAGTTTTAGTATTAAAGAAGCTACAAATTGGATGATTTGTAAACAGTTACTCCAAACCTCTATAGAAAGAAAAAAATATCTCGTGTACTTTGGAGTTCATGGAGTTCTCTATCACCCTAGACACCCTTCTCCCTAACCTTTTAAAATATGTAAATACTGATCATTTTGTATCATGTTTCAGAATATTTCTTGTAAAAGTAAGAACCTGAATTGAAGACAACATAATTCTTGCATGTTTAAAGTTCCTAAAGCTGTTTTGAATCATTGGGAAAATATTACTGTGGCTGGCACGTTTAGAGTTGGAAGGGACCTTAAAGATGATCTTTCCAAGTTCCAAACCCACCTACCATGGGCAGGGACACCTCCCACTAGATCAGGTTGCTCAAAGCCCCATCCGGCCTGGTCTTGAACGCTTCCAGGGATGGGGCATCCACAACTTCTCTGGGCAACTTGCCCCAGTGCCTCACCACCCTCACAGTAAAGAATTTCCTCTTAAGATCTAATCTAAATCTACCATCTTTCAGTTTAAAACTGTTACCCCTTATCCTATAGATACACTCCCTGACAAAAATCCCTCCCCATCTCTCCTGTAGGCCCCCTTTAAGTACTGAAAAGCTGGTCTCCCCGGAGCCTTCTCTTCTCCAGGCTGAACAACCCCAACTCTCTCAGCTTGTCCTCATAGGAGAGGTGCTCCAGCCCTCTGAGCATCTTTGTGGGCCTCCTCTGGGCTTGCTTTAACAGATCCATGTCCTTCTTATGTTGAGGACCCCAGAGCTGGACACAGTGGTGGCACCTCACCAGAGCAGAGCAGAGGGGCAGAATCACCTGCCTCAACCTGCTGGATGCACTTCTTTTGATGCAGCCCAGGGTGCAGTTGGCTTTCTGGGTTGCGAGCACACATTGCTGGCTCATGTTGAGCTTCTCATCCACCAACACCACCAACTCCTTGTCCTCAGGACTGCTCTCAATCCATGTTCCTCCCAGCCTGTATTTGTATATGGAATGTAACTGTTACTGCATTTGCTTGTACTTAGCAAATTTTAGGACCTACCATCACTAACATGCAGATTATGTCCCACTGCATTTGACTAAACAGGAAAATTATCATAGCATTCTTTACGTGCCTCCTCAAAAAACTAAGGAGCAAAACAGCAACGCAGCAATGATGGTGTAATTTGTTAACCAGACAATGCTTACAACCTGCAGACAGGTTGGATGCAGATTTCTGAAGTTGCTGAGTTAGATCAGTTATTTCGGTTACTTAACCTGAGTAGTTAGTAAAATAATATTAAATGATGTTTCAACCAAAGTTTTTACACATTTTTAATATATGGCACAGAACTGCCATTTCCTAGCAAACCTCTCTACCAGCATATCAAGTTTATTATTTTATTGAAACAGCGTTAATAGCTGTCTTGAGGGACTTGGGAGAACCCCTCTGAACCAATGCCACTTTGCACATACCCGGAGGCAGTCAAGATCTTACGAATTCCTTTGTTCTTCATTCTCCTCTTTCTTCTGTAGATTACATTAGAGGAGGCTCAAGCACATAGAAGGAACAAAGTAGCCTTGATCACGTCCAGCTAGACAGTTAGGGAAGAACTTTAGGGCACGCCTCACATTGCACCAGTACCTCCACATGAATTCAGTTAGCTTAATATAGCGAAAAACAAAACAGATAAAGTGATTCTTTCCTTGATTTCAACAAGAAGGTGAAATTGGGAATGGAAACGTGCCAGTACCTTGAGAGTACCCAAAGACTTCCACCAAAGTTAAATATTTGTAGAGATGCTTTCCAAACTAGACACAAACTTTGACCCTGAATTCTTTGGTGAAATACATGAAGTTTTATTTGTAACTCAAGTTTCCCACCTCTCTGTAAGACAGTCTAAAAGGTTTGTTCATACCTGAAACAGGACTTTTAAAAGATGTCTAAGCTATGGTTAATTGAAGCTAAAAATAAGTAATTTTTTCTTTTATAAACAAGAGTTGGTCTTGCCCTGGGTGAACCAAAGTTTCTTGAAAATGAAAATGAGTAATTAACACTGTCTTCTCCCTGATCCCACTATAGAAAACCTTTTCTTTCCCAAGGAGGAGAACATAAGCTGCTTTAAACAAAACAGAGCATAGGTGCCTTAATATGAATTGTAGGCTGAGCACAATTGAAGCTGGAGCTAGTTCTGCTTACATTCCTCCTCTAAGTGTGTGATGCATGCTAAGAAAACAAAAGATTTTTAAAGTGCTCGGCCCAGGGTTGCAAGGGAATAATAACAAATCCACAAGTAAGGCTGTTCAAGATACTGCTTTATAGCACATGATACAAAAAAAAACATACATGAACAGAGAATCTTAGTGTTTCAAAAGCCGAGGCCAGTACAAGGCACGGGGCTTTTCAGCAGCGGTTTCAGAGAGGCTCAGTTTCATCGGGAACGTGCCCCCCTCACAGCGTGGCAGTAACTCATGACTGCTCCTGCTCATGAGTTTGAAAGCACACAGAAAGCATTGTTGAATAGTGATTGTCAGTGGGAGAAAATGAAAATCTAAACATTGTTTTGCTGCGTCTTGGTGCATTGAGTAGGTGCACATAAAGCATCTGTGTCTGGGCCTTGTGCTGCTTTGACTACTTCAGGCTACTTCCCACTCACCTGTGCTCTCTTCAGTGACAAGAGTGCAGCTTTGCTTACTCTGGTGATGACAGTACACATCCCCCCTGCTATGTAAGAGCCTATTAACACAGGTACTTAGCAAATGGTGTCAGGAAAAATCCGGGCTGTGTGGAAATTAAAAGCAAAGCGTTCCATTGATTATAATGAAGCAGGATTTCACCTTGCATACCAGAATTCTTACACTTTAGCTTATTGCATATCTTTTCATCGGCGTTCAGAAGCTGAAAGGATTGATCTCGTGACACCTTTTATTTTTAATTTACTTATGATGGAAAATTCTTTAATTAAAAGCCCTTGTTTAGCAGAGAAAGAATTGTAGGATCTTATGAAATTAAATCTCCGTGTTTACTATTTATATACACCCTGGCCCACTAGAAAAGCAGTTAGGACTTTTCTCAACATATTAATACATTTTTAATAGATTTCAAATCAGTCTGAGGACATGCAGCTACAAATACTGTCTTGGTCTTGCTTGCTGTTTACATGTGGAAGGGATAAGTGATCAACACACAAAATTACAACCACCACTGAAATATGTATCTACCTTTTATTTAGTGTCCTAAATAATTTTCAATGGTTATTGTCACAAACACTGCTTCAATCTTGAAAATAAAAGTCACAAATTTTCACGTTTATTGTTTAGTGGATGGTGTTAGTTTCAACATAAAAAAATATCTATTTAAATGCATTTTAAATAAGTAATATTAACTGTTTTATAAAGAAACCTCAGAATACTACTGGAAAACCAGCTTAGAAGCCAATTTGTTTGTTTGTTTCTTTGTTAGCATATTCTGATATTTCACTGAAGATAAAAGAGGTAATTCTGAATTTAAATATAAATATAAACTTTTGAAATTAACAGTCAAAAGAAGAGTCCAAATACATTCACTACAGATCATCAAAATAGTGTGTTTCAAGTAATTTGATTTTTTTTGTTTGATGTTATTATTTTATGCATTTATTCATGTACATACCAATAAATATTCTTACTTAAAATATAAACATTTACATTGACATACAGTCTACTCTAAAATCATTGGTTTTACTCCTTTATTGTTAGTGTTAAGCCATTATGAAATATTTTATATTCACAAATGCATTTAAACTTAAGACTTCAATTTAAAATATTTGAGCCAGATCTCTTTGAAAATTGTTAGGTAGGGTAGTGACAGGAACGAGTCTTGATTCTGGGCCGAATCCAACACCACTGTTTTGGTGGCCGGTGCCATCACACACCGGGATGTCTTCTCAACTGATTCTGTCACCTACAACTTCAATACCTCATTTGAGTTGGCTACTCCAGACTCCTTTTGTAGTCAACAGAAAGAAAAATAAAAGTTTTAGTGTGATTCACATGACCACAAATGATGTGATTTCTGCCTAAGCACTCAAACTGTAAATTTCTTTGTCTACAATCCACTGATATTTCAGATGTAGATGTGCAGAATTTAAAGATGAACTCTATTGGGTCAGAGGAATTCTAGCCTCAGTAGACCTTCCTTTATTCAAGCTATTGAAATGAATGATGTTGTACAAATGCCATAGGCCTTCATTGCGTCATTAGAAAGGACAGCAGCCTTCATACCAATGACCCACATGTGAAGGCATAGAGGGATGCAGCAGGGCAGCGAACACCTTGCAGTGAATACAGTGAAGCTCCGAAGACAGATAGATTTCTATTTTCTGAAATACCAAAGTGAGGATAGACTCCCAGGTTCTTACACCATTGGCTACAGACACATCATGCACTGAAGTGCAGAGCTGTACAACTGCTGCAGAAGGTATGTCTTTTATACAGTGCTTCCTTCTGCCCCAAGGTGCACCATGACAGAAAGGTCTAGCTCTTAGAGCACCATGGAATGAATACAGATCCTCAAAGGAGGAGGACCCTTGTCTGCAAACAGCTTAGCTCACGTTTATGGTAGTTTCTAGCTCACTGCTAGGAAGTCAGTGAAAAGCAGAAGAAGATTTATTTAGACTTTTCTCATACTTTTTTTTTTTTGGGGGGGTGGGCGGGAAGGGGAAGAACGGGCAGGGAAGTACCCAGAGTACTTAGACCTGGCTGAAGATGAGATTGTTTTCAATGTACTAATAATAACTAGGAAATTTGGGGGGACAGTAAAATATCAAAGGCTGATATACATTTCCAGCCAAATAAGTGCAAAGATCTTAAATACACCTTCTAATCTTACAGAAGATTTTATTTTAGCTTTCCACATTTACAGTAACAGGCACCTTTCACTCAAAGCCTAAGTAATCTTAGACCTTAATAGCTTTTCACTGCAACATGAATCATACTTTCCTTTACTCATCCCCAGCAATGGAAATGTGAATTTGAATTATTGGAATAAGAAAATTATAGGTAATTTATGTTTGTTGTAGTCTTGTTTCCATGATTTTGAGAAAAGATGGCCATAATTTGTAGCCCTGGTAACAGGGACTGCACATCCATTTGTTAAAGCTGACCCAACAAACCGCTTGTCCCTCCGGATTTTAGTTGGAGGCGGGGGGTGGGGAAAGAAGGAAAGAAAATGAGATTAACTCATCATTTGGGAATTTTCTTCTTGTTGTTATTGTTTAATTATTCAAGTAACATTAGAGAATGAAATATTATAAAAGTATTTCATTAATAACTGCTTCTGCTGGAGCTATTTTTAATGGTATCAATTTTAAAGAAAAGAAAAATAAAGTTTTCCTTTAAATAATTGTGAGAACCCGACATGTTACTGGAATATTGAGAAGATAACAGCAAAAATCACTATCTATTCAAGAACACTCTTGATTTCATCATCTGCCTAATATCACCTATTCAGATTGTTACCTAATAGCTGGTTAAACTTCTACATATAGTTGTGGCAAATCCAGACCAAATTGTGAGAGTAACTGCATATGACCTGAAAAAAATCCTACAAAGACCCCAATTTTTTGTGAAGATGTGGATCATGACTCTCTGTTCCCACTCTAGTAAACAGAAATCAAAGTTCTTTAAAGCTTACAAGAGGTGCTTAGTGACTTCTAGCATCTTGTCCTTGATTAGCATCAGTTTACAGCTGAAACATTGGTCTGTTAATTTAAATTGATTTGATGTGATGGAGCAGACTGTGTTCTAAATGCTTTTTCCTAAATCACACTCAATTAAATAAAAAGCTTGTGATGTGTTGATGTGATATCAGTGCCCACAAGCTGTAGGGTTTGTCTGTATTATATAAATGCTTCTTTTTAAAAACAAAATGTCAATCTCTGTACTTCTCTATGATATAGTCTTTGAATACCCCTGTTCAAAATGCATCTATCCCCTAAAACATTCCCGTTGTAATGACCACATTCCATTATCCACCTTTTTTCTCAAGTATGTTGCTCTGTCTGTGAATCTAGTGTACCTTTTACCCATTACCTCCCTGCATACATCCAATTTCTCATCTATTTTGCACAAAGTAGTGAATTTCATCCTCAAAGTCCATTTACCACATATTTCTTCAGCTCTTAAATGAAACATTCAGTTACCTAAGCAACTGTCACACCACTGTATTTGACTAGGCACAAGAAAATACGTTCACTTATGCACAACCCCTCTTTTTATTTTTTTTTTTTTTTCAGGTAAACAAACAAAACAAAACCAAACCCCCTCTACTGATACACAGATTTGTCGAGACTGTTTACTTGTACTTTATCTCAGGTCTGGACTGAATAACTGCATCCCATACAGAATCAGAATCACAGAATCACAGAATGATATGGGGTTGGAAGGGACCTCTGGAGATCATCTAGCTCAACTCCCCTGCCAAAGCAGGTCCACCTAGACAACAGGGTGCACAGGAACATGTACAGGCGGGTTTTGAATGTCTCCAGAGAAGGAGATTCCACCACCTCTCTGGGCAGCCTATTCCAGTGCTCTGCTACCCTCAAATTAAAGAAGTTCCTCCTCATGTTTAGGTAGAATTATTATGTTCAAGTTTGTGCCCATTACCTGTTGTCGTGTCACTGGGCACCACTGAAAAAAGACTGGCCCCATCTTCTTGACACCCACCCTTTAAGTATTTATAGGTGTTGATCAGATCCCCCCTCAGTCTTCTCCAGACTAAAAAGACCCAACTCTTTCAGCCTTTCCTTGTAAGAGAGATGTTCCAGTCCCGTAATCATCTTTGTAGCCCTCTGCTGTACCTTCTCCAGCAGTTGCCTATCGTTCTTGAACTGGGGAGCCCAGAACTGGACACAGCACTCCAGATGGGGTCTCACCAGAGCAGAGTAGAGGGGCAGGATAACCTCCCCTGACCTGCTGGTCACACTCTTCCTGATACACCCCAGGATGACATTGGCCTTCTTGGCCACAAGGGCACATTGCTGCCTCACAGTCATCCTATTGTCCACCAGGACTCCTAGGTCTTTTTCCACAGAGCTGCTCTCCAGCAGGTCAGCCCCCAACCTGTACTGGTGCAGGGGTTTATTAACCCTCCTGAAATTCAAGGTTTCAATCCTACTTGTTGTTTTGCGCGTACTACCCACTATCCTGTACTCTATCTTTTAATGATCACTGCAGCCAAGGCTGTCACCAACCTTAATGTCCTGTATTTCTACATCTCCTAATCCTCATTAATTGCTGATTATATATTCCAGAAAACTTCATTGGACAAACTTCTTTAGTTCAAAATCAAGTTAGATCCTCTTAATGTAATGGAACATCATATGGTGCTGCTGCTAGCACTGTAAAACCTGTGCATCGGCCTCCTTGTGACACAGCTATCTACAAAAATTTGACTTGGAAATTTTTGACAAAAATTTCTGTCTTTTGCAGTGTAGTCCAATTTCACCGTGACAACATTCGGGGACAATGCACAGGAAAAGGAAGAACCACTGACTCAGCGTGGCTTGGTGTCATTTACACTTTAATATAGCACAAATCTACCCAAAACTAAACATCCCAGAAAGCATTTACAATTCCTGTTCCTTTAGCAACAGGGTGGATTCAGGGTTTAGGCTATGTCTTCAAGATAAACAACCCTCTGGCCTCGCTGAACCACTCACCCAGCTACCGAAGAAGAAACGTCGCTGTTTGCACAGAGAACTTTCCCCTTTTAAAACAGCCTGTGACCCCTTTCAGCCCCCTGTGCTTATGCCGCAAATTTTCCAGCTCTGACATGAACATGCACTCTTTCAGCTTCTGGGCAGAGAGTTGTTCAAAGTCAATGGCCCTGCTGCTAGCGAGCCCATTGATCCACTGGTGTAGAGCCATTAAGTGTTGATGGCCCTTGATTGCTCTATCAAAGCTTCCCAGCTATAGTCTCTTCACTATGCGTCAACCTCCTGCTTTAAAATGAATGCTCTAAACTGCACTTAATGTTACCTTCAAAATGAAGTGTAAAACACAACAGGGTATTCACAAAACACAAATGGGAATTATACATTAACAGCGACGTAACCCCAAACCTTCACCACTTTTTTCTTACGAATTAAAAGAATGTCAATTACTCTTTTTGTCAATTAAAAGACTTTAAAAATATAACAAAGAAAGAGTGAAGAGCAGAGTTTGAAAGACTACCGCGCAAGTGTGAGAATGGAACAGAGAAGTGCATCTCTGAGAAAATGGATGGATAATAGTGCTCTGGCTTCATAGCAATAAGGACAATCTCTTACTAAAGCTGAGCTAAATGAAGGGCTATAAGAATCTTAAGTATTGTCAGTCTTGTGACTGAACTATCCTAAGGAGTTGAGTTTTATATAAGACTTTTTAATGAGCTCAGCTCGACTCGCTCTTTGGCACAGTGCATATGATTACTGATGATTTGCACACTAAATCGATGAGTAAATTCTCATAATAAATTATTGATTTATTTCATCCCATTTCACCCAGTCAGGCATATAATTACTCACAGTTCTGCAAAAACACGGACTTGTTACAATCCAAATATGTATGTAATCACCAGTGCTTCTCAGATTAGTTTTAATCTGTTAACTAATAACATGCAGATTGATATCCCAACCCAAACAACCCCCTCTTCATTGAAAGTATAGACATATATCAAAACAGCAAACGGATTTTATATTTTATCCTCTAAATAGATGCCAGATGCTGAGCTGGTGTCACCTGGTATAGCTCTATTAAAGGCAATGTCAATTTATACCAGCTGGTCCCTGTGGCTACATGTCTAAGTGAAAGTGAAATTTTGTTATTTGTATACAGAGTTCTTTGTTCCACTTACTTGATTCTTCTTTAATGATAGAAAATTAGAGTCAGCTGCATATGTTGTTTTGGTTTAAAAATAAAATGTACAACCTAATGTTGCTTTTAGATTTGTCAAAAGAGCTACATTTCCAAACAATACCCAGAAAGGGACAGTTATTCCCCCATGAGAAGGAGGAGCAGTTTTCAACTGAGTTAAAAAGGCAAGTGAAAAGGAACTAAAAAAAAAGGATGCGGGGGAGAGCACAGGAAACTCTAGAAGGACTAAAACTCAAGAGCAGAAAAATTCATGCAAAAAGAGTTTCAGTAACGAGCAATTGCAGCTACAACGAGCTGTAATGTCAGATGTTTCCATACGCGATTTTTTTTCTCTGTGTTTTCAAGAATAACATGAATACGTACAGTAGACCAGTCTATCCCAGCCCTATATATGAGTTTTGGTAGGTAGCTTCTTGTTAGTGCTTTGCAGTTGTTGTTTTCAAGCTGCTTTTATGTCTCATTTTGATATGGAAATAACAGACTCAAATGTTAAATCACCTACCAAATAACATGACAATCTTATTTCATTCTATCTTTCAAAACATTCTTTTCTGGTTTTGCTTTTTTAAAGGCAAAAAAGCTTTTCCATTTAGATGAGAAAGAGGGCTCCAAACTAGGCTATGTAAACTAATGGGCTGATTCCAAGATTAAACCAAGTCAAGAATATAATTATTTTTTTTTACAATATTTTGATAAACAGCAAGGTTTTCACAAAGGTATAATTATAAATAGAAAAAAAAAAATATATATATATACAACCGAGTGATCTAAGCAGTGAAAGATTGCACTGAGACCAAGCTGTCTTCAGAGTCTAAAAGAGCTAAGTTTCCTCAGTAGAATTTTTCTTACCCTTGCTTTTAAGATATTATTTACATATACATGCAGAGATTTATGATAATGCATTTGCAAGTGTTGTGGCCAGTCAGGAAGAGTAAAGTAAATGCATCTGTTACCTACTCATATGAAGAAGTGCCATAGGAGTGAATGCCTGATAAGCAGAGAATCCTTATACCACAGTGTGAGAAACTACCCCTCAAATAAGGACTGGGTGCAAACGAAAAAGCTTTCACAGCACAGCATCAGCAAGTTGTGATGCTGGAAGAACCTCTTGAAAACCGCACTCAGTATCTTAATTAGCATTAAGAGAAGTCACCAAGAACTGGTGGCATGGTCATGATCCAACATGCCTGTGACCATATATTCAATATGTGAATATATATTGCATATGTATATGTATATATTCCTGTGACTATATATATTCCACCCAGGAAATTCCACAAGAGCATTGGCTGAAAAACCATGTTGTCAGAGCTGGTTTATATTGCCCTTTTTTAAATGAGCACTGGACAACATACTCTGTTTAAAAATCTTCTATATAAGTAACTAGGCAACAGAGGCAGACTAGTCATCAGTTATGTCACAATTTGCCAGTAATCAGTGGCTATGACATCAAGGTTTCCTTCTTGTCCTTGAGCAGTTCACATACCACAGCGTGCTTATAACTGGCAAATACTAAGGGCTTTCCTTTATAAATAAGTGAATAGGTGAATAACTGCAGTGGATCAAACAAAGTAAGAAGCAATATTAAATAGGAAATAATTAGCCGTGGTAGAACAATACTTATATAAACAAATCAAAACAAGTAGCCTCTGGAAAGGATCCTGGGACATACTTGAAAGCACTCAGCAAACCAACAGTCTGGACAGAAAATGAAGACAAATACTTTATTCAGTTCAAATTAGCAGATGAACTTCAGGGGGCAGAAAGCAATTGCTTGATTTGGAATTTGGCTCAGCCACACCCCGGTTATGTGACAGTAGTATAGATCTGCTGTGGCCACAAAAAGGCAAACTTAGTCTTACGATTCACGGAGCTGTACTGGGATTACGGTATCTGCTTATAATTTTTGTGGGTACTTTATAGACTATTCCAATGCTGAAATCGCAAAGCAGCTTGAAGATCAGTACATTAAAATTTTATGAAAGTGGATCAAAAAGATTATTTTAAAAGTTCTTCTGGGAAATGTTTATTTGTATGTTCAACACTACAATATAAATTACTGTAAGTGAGTTAAAGATTCTAAACAAAGAGCATACCAAATGCTCAAAAATAATTAATTTTCCTATATCATCACCTGTTCAAGAGGCATCCCTTCCTGGAGTTTTTAAGTATAGTTGGCAACTAGTGAAATATTGCATAACACAGGGCCACTTGTGTTCTTCTGCCAAAAATAATCACTGACTTCAATTGAGTTTACCAAATTTAGATCAACATTGTCCAGAGTAGAAACTGGACCTCGGATATCATAAAATTTGTCAGAATTATTTTTTAAAAAATTGTATTTTTTGGCAATCACAACTCAGAAGATTTGTAGGCTTCTCCGTGGAGGACCTAAAAAAGAAAAAACTGCTGCTGGACCACAACTCTGACAAATATATACAAAATGTACAAGTATATACAAGATGTTTTTCTGCTACTGTGCTATTATATCTACCATGCATTGGACAATATAACATAGTCTATCGTGCCTGTAGCTTTCTTCAGCTTGCAGTTTATGATGTTCTCTGTGGTACTCATTATACGGCCTGCAGCCACTAACAGCTGCTGAACGTGTTTTTGAAGTTCAGTATTTGAGCCTTTCTTGCTCTCTGACAGACACTGAAAATGCTGTCTGTGGAGTCAGCTCATTTAGTCAGAAGAAGATGTAGATATACCTAGTGGTACAGATGTAGGTTTTCTTGAGGTTTTCTTAGAAACAGCATATCTTTATTTCAGAAGAAACTATACGCACTTCTCAGCTGGAGGGACAGTGTAGATCAAGCTTGGGGGATAATGAAATGTTGGCAGAGGAGCAGCAGAGAGGTTTGTTTTACAGAGTTTGTTTTTCAAAGTTTAACTTTATCTAACCCAACATTATAAAATTTTGAAATGGGGGCATGTAATTGGGAAAATGATTCTATGATTCTATGAAATTTAATTAGATCTGTCTGATGTGAAAACTGGATGAGTCATCATCTTCTGTAAGCAAATAATTAGTGCATATATATTTCAAATATAAAGTCTAAGGAGTACATACACTGTCTGCAATATACATTAATGACTATAAACTTCTAAATGGGTGTCCAGATATTACTGGGGGAGTAAATAAAACTAACAGGGAGTTGTCATTTTTCACAGCATTCTAGTTAGGGAACACAAACGTGGTATGATGACTGAGGAGCTGACACTCATGGGAGTGTTTTTTAAATGTTATACTGTACTAGGACACTTTTATTTTCTACTGCTTCACTGAAGTGAGGTGAAAAATTATATGTAGCTTTAAGGAATGGAGGTTTTTTGTAACTTAGTGTACAAATGTTAAGGAAACCAGAATAAAAATAAAACACTTAATGATGCATTTCTGTGAGAGCAGTTAGGCCTGCACAGCAATATTTTTGCAAGCATTAATAGGTCAACATTAATGATATGTCCTCTGCTCCAGAATTAAGCTTTCTGCTGTGGGAATATATGCTCCATGATAATGTTTTTTTCTTTCTTGAGTATAGATTGTGTTGTTTGTTCAATGCACAAAAATCACTTTTTTTTTTTTGTGCATATTATATGTCTACTTCAAGACATGCATGATAATGGGCATGTTTTATAAATGTAGATATGTATTTTAAAGAGGTATACAATAAAAAGAATGATCACTAATCATGTGTCCGGATGTGGAAATCAAGGTAAGGGTAATTAGTTTTTCAGGTCCCATTTATTCGTAAAAATATTGTGTCTCTTTCTTAAGCTCTTTTATACACTTCAGAAAACTTAGAACAGGTTTGTTGGTAGAATTGTGGCTTTTAAGTTATGAACAGCAACATTTATTCTCTAAAGTCCACATTTGTATGAACTAGTCTAAATGTATCTTCTTAATGTAACTGCATGGGATTAAGTTTCCAGCTATATATTCTATTTATATAGAAACATTGGTAAATATATTGAGAGAGAAATTCTGAATCTGTAAAAGCAAATAGAAGAGAAAATAAATGACCTACAAGTACCAGCCACTGGGTTGGTAATCAAATCTATAGCATCATGTCTTGAAAGAGAATCACGGGATTGCATATTAAATACTTGACATTATTTTCTTTTCTCCCAGAGAGAATATGACTTTCCTGTGCAAAACATCCAGACTGTAGTTTGTGTCCTGTGCTCTCAGCCCTTCAAATTGTTTAAGACTTTAAAATTTAATCAAGGGATTTCTTAATGGAGGCGAAGGAAGAGTAACATCAGAAATACATTTGACAAAAGGGTAACAAATTTCTACTTAATTATTTACAATGGCCCTATACTGCTACTTAGAAACACAAAGTAGTCAGACTCCTGAGCATCAGATCCAACAGTCTGGAAGGACAAGGGCATCAATTCGTCCTCACATCATGCAAACTGTTTTCAAGATTGCATCTTGTTGATCTTGATGAAATTACAAGTCTAGGATCTGATGCAGCATGCCAGTAATTTATGATCACAGGTCACTCCAAGCTGAATGCTTTCAGGGCACATCAAGCCTACTTGTCATTTGCATGCAACTCATTTTATCACCTAAGAGACGTTTTTCATCAGGCCACTGGGCAGACATTTGCAGTTCTGGAAGGCCCGCATTTTAAAAAAAATGACCTCTTTTCATCCATCACAACATTAAAACAAACATCAATGCAAAATGTAATATTAAAGCAATTAACCTATTATCTTCAGGTCAGGTGTTTGTTATTTTGCCATTTACAGAATGACAAACTCTCCCACTTGACTGCTGATGTTTGGACCGGGCCAGCTGTCTGTTCTTTCTAAATGCTGGTTCAGTTGATTACGTGACTATGAAGTGCCCTTCTTCCTGCCATTTGGGATTACTCCTAGTTAACTCTATAGCTGAGCAATTTTCCCTATATTGCCTATTCAAAAAAAAAAAAAAAAAAAAAAAGGCAGATTCTGCAGTTATTATGTTATATTGTTCTTGCCCTGCAACCTTTTGGACAGGTTTTCTTTTCCAGAGGAATCTCTCACTCTTAATGCACTAGGTGGAAACAAAATTTACGTTCTTTGATATTGTTGTTTCTAATGTCATAACACTCACAGGGATCATAGGGTTCATATATGAACAATAACAATTTAGAAAAGGAGGGCAACATTTCTCAAGACATTTCAAAATTAAAGGTTAAATGATAAAAATATGCCAAGCTACATATAGACTTCATGGAGGAAGTTTAAATATTTGAATAATTTTGATTTGGGGAGAGGTGGTGGGGAGTTTGCAACAGGAATAGAATTTATTTGCACTAGCTTAGGCATTTTCCATCTATGTCTGTGCTAGTCACCCTAAGTTCCTTTGCAAACAGCTCCAAAATTCATCCCACCCAATTATAAGCATCTAAAATAAATGAGAAAAAAAGCCTCCTGAGGGTTCCCATTTCTGTCTCATAACTACAGGAGGAGATAGAATGATTTGTTCAGGTTTAGATATAGAATTGATGTTTTTCTCTGACTTTATGCAGGATGAATTCTGCATCAGGCATATTTCTACTCTGGGTGCAGACTGCCAAGTGGGTCAAAGCTTTGCTGTGGCATACTTAGTGGACCAGGTCTGTATATCACAGGGCGATCTAGCTAGCCTCCTTGCTGCAGATGCCTTGCTTCTATTCAGAGAATAACCATGGAAATGTTTGCATGGTCATATAAAAACATTCTAACACAATAAAGAAAAGGAATATGCCTGTACTGCCCTCATAGTAGTTTAAAGTAGACTAGGTTCAAAGCATCTAACCTGAAACTATCTCTACTAATGGTACCCAAAACAAGCTAACTATTGCAGACTATCCTGCTTCCTTCATCCTTTAGAGACTACACGATACCAGCCCAATAAGATTTTGACCTCAGTAGTTGATCTGGAGATCAAACCTAAGTCAGGTACATCAACAGCAATTTGATTTGAATCAGTGTAGTGATTGGCATATTTAGAGTTTTTGATCTTGCTCTCCCATGCACAGACACTGAGACAGAATAGTCCAAAAATGCATGTGAAAACATGTTTACTGAACAATCTGAGTAAAGTTGCAACCTCACGCTGTTCAGACCCATTTATCTACACTTTCATGCATTTTTTTGGCAACTGGTTGTGGTACATAGCTTGGACTTTAAGGTAAGTGATATGGATGTAGCATTTTAAAATCAGATCTCTTTTTCTTTCTTTGCTGGTATACCATGTTGTACTTTGCACAGCCTGTTGCTCTTATGCTTTGTCTGTTTTACCTCATCAGCTTTCATGTTTCAGCTACTATTAGACAAATCTCTCTCTCTCTCTACTTTTTGCTATTCCATGTAATAAGGCAAACAGCTCAACCAAACTTTCTGTCATGTCATCCTGTCATCAGTTCAAACACAATAGAGGGGGAAAAAAATCACCTCTCCTTCTCTACTGCTACCAAAACTGTCATACATACTTATGATCCAGATCATAGAATTTCCTCCAGAACATTTTCTGTAACATTCATGGGAGATGAAAGTGCAAAGAGCATCTAAGGGTGGGTTGTCACCGATAAGAGGAATCCAAATTAGTCTTTCAAAAGTGTAAGGTTTGTTCCTAGTGCATACATTTTCTGAGTGAAAGACCAAGTATGCTTGGACAAAGAAATTACTTATAACCTCCTGCAAATGCAAATAGATATTACAAGAAAAATAAAACATTTTCTATGTGTTCTGTTTTCCTAAAATATATGCCTATCAAGCTCTGAGGAACAGTACCAATTAAACTAACTATAAAAGCTTGACATTGAAATAGATAATAAGGGAACACAAGTGAAACCTTTCAGGGGAGTGAGGAAACTGAAGTGAGTCATAGCACCTGGAAAAATCCGTTGATTCTGTATGAGACTTAAAGGACAAATTACATGCAGATTATAAAAATACAATTTTATAATGGATACAGCAACTTGGGTGCTGCAGTGCCATACATCTGTTTTATAGACTGCTGAATAATTTAGTAATGAATTTTAAAATTAGAATACGTTATGAAGGGCCATTAATATTGCATGAAGCATTGTTGAATTACATGGTATCAAAATTACATCTGTTATAGGGTGTTTCTTCCAGTAATGGTTAACTATGTTTATACATAGTCACTGCTTTTCTTAATTGTAAGTATTTTAGTGATGTTCTGGAGAGTGAAATCAACAGATGTTATATAGTATATAGCTCTTCCAGATGGTGAACACTCCTGCTTTAATAGCCTAAATCAGCCTTTTTTTTTTTTATCATCAGTACCTAAACCATCGCTACAAAACTCTGTTTTTTTCTTGCAACTGTTAAGTTGAAAAATCTTGTCATAAATTTTTCAGTGTGCCCTCAGAAAGACGACAAACACTGAAATCTTAATCCTGTAAATTTCTACTTGATTATGGTACTCATCTGATTTTCTCTGAAGTTCCCCAGGGAAAGGTTTGGAAAGTCTGAAAACTATTGCTGTTGAAGAGAAATAGGCCCTTTGTCTGTATCTGACCAAGCGTCACCATATTTACCTTTTAAACTGCCCTGCTTCTATGTTCTCATCGGACAAAAACACAAGGATTTCTGAAAAAGTGAGTGGAGAATAAAACTTCCTCTTTGTTGTTAGAACATAGAAGTACGTCCTACACAGTAAACTACCTTCTACTAATATGATATACAGTATTATTCTATAAAGATGATATTGGCTAGTCTTTATTGCTACTACTTACATTGATTAAAAAATCTCTTCTCATGCCATCTTCATAATATGACATAATTACTGAAACAGTATTTCAAGATGTTGATAGACTCTTTAATTAGCATTTTGAAAGTAATAAAAGTGATTGCATCTGACCCTTTTGGTTCAGAAAGACACAACCCTTGGCACAGCACTGTTGCAAACAGCCACCAGTAACTGCTTTCCTTACTGAAGTCTAATTACAGAGATTTAAGTGTCTGCCTTCCCAGATACAAACCTATATTCATTTTGCTGCAATATTACTGTCAGTCTCGGCACAGCTGTGAAATATAACATCCCAGCTTGCTGTACTAATGAAGCAAAGAGCTCTATGTTTAAAAAAAATGGTAAAAATTGTATTTAAGCCCAGAATTTTGGGGTTGATATTAAGGTAACTTCTATGTTTAGTCACCAGGTAACTACTTGGACCACCCCCTGCTTCTCCAAAGCTCACTGACTCAAGTTGACTTTGCAGGCTTCCAGCTAGGTACTTAGCACGGATGCACACTGGTTTTTTCTCCCTCTCCTGCCTCAAAAAGCAAGGTCATATCTCCACTCTTCTGTCCCTTGATGGGTACTCTCCAGCCGAAATCTGTTATGTAGCCATCTGTTTATTAACTACCAGCATTCTGCAAAATGCATCTGTAAATGAATCTAGATCTTTTAGAGATACTACATTTTAGAAAAACAATTTCCATTTTCTGTACCCAAGTCGTGACAGTGAATTCCCTTTACTTTCTCCCTATTTTGACCTTCCTTACTGAACAAACATTGATCTTTTCCCTTGTGCTTCTTGAATGAATAGTGAATGTTCCTCTGTTTCATGTATTTTGTCTCCAAAGTCCTTGCTGATACAATTATTGTGGTAATGTATCCAAGACTTTCTAAAAGCTGTTTTCTTTCTCCTGTCTGTGACTGAATGCATACTGAGTATAAATTATTAAAGAATTGCAGTGCTAACAGAGGTCCCAATTTTGGAAACTGAACTGTCATCTTTAGCATATTACAAAGGTTCTTCACTGGTATAAGAGGGGTAGCAGGAACCATTTTTATTTCTTTCTGACACTAGAATTTCTGAGATTGAATTTGTCCCCATTATTAAAATTATAAGAGCTCCTTAGTCTATTTTTTCTTGGTCTGCTATGTATGTGTGTGCGCGTAAACACATTCTCAGACAGAGAACAGGTGATTGCAGGCAACAAACACAGAGTATGTGTTCAGAGTTCAAATTCCTGGGCAGGTTCCTTCAGGTGTTACTGCCTGTCATTCTGCAGTTCACAGTACGTTGGTTCACAGGTGCCGCTCAGTTACCGTCTTTGTCTGGAAGTAGATATGCACTATACGTTTTGGCAGTGGCAAAAATTAGAGGAAGAAATATGGTGGTCATTTACAGGGAAGGAGTGGAACCTTTTGAGGCATGAAAAGGTGCAGGCAGGAGTTTTAGCAGCAACTTACAAGACTGTCTTTAAAAAATAGATGAAGAAAAGTATTATCACAGCTCATCTGCTATCAAGTATATTGTGTCTTTTTGTTTATTTTTTTTGAACACATCATTAAGAATCACTGCATCCTACTATAGCCTGAAAGTCTCAAATTTTAAGCACACGAGAGGAAGACACAATTAAAAGTGATATTTTTAATATTGTAACCAGGTGTCTGGTTGATAGAGAGAAATAGGCATCTATTAAGACAGATGTTTAAGATTAGCGGTATTGCTAACTTCAGGGGTCAGACCATAAAAATAGCTGACTGTGGAAGAGTTAAATAGACAATGAGTGAATACACTATGAGCCGTATTTATAGCTAATACAGCAAACTAATTACCATGGCAGGTAAATTACTGACAATCCCATGTCTTACCTAAGTGTGTCAGGGTGTAGGTAAATTATCTGAATAGGCTATTGAGCTATTCTATGAGTCATTCTAGTTAAGCCTTGCTGAAAGAGACAGAAGGTGGATGGTGCATGCTACAGATACTGACAATATCCATGCTTACATCCTTCCTTATTCAGGACGCTTGTAGCTAATCCACAATTCAGTGACATCCTGAGTGTGAATACTTCCTATATTGCAGCTTGAATTATCATGTAGTCATATAAATATATCATATAGTTACATATCATACAGATTATACAATAATAATTATATTTCATTAAAAGCACCATGGTCATGATACAAATAATCAAGATTTCAACATTTTTGCAACCCATACCAATATTCAGTGTTTCTAAATTGTAAGCTTCAGGAGCAAAATATGATTTTCACACAGATTATTCACGTAGCCAAGGCCTGACATTCTCAAAGATACCACTTGTGGACAGGGGTGTATATAGTATAGAATACAACTGAAATAAAATATACAAGAGTTCTAGGGATAAATAAAGATGTCTTAAAATGTCTCTAGGCACAGATATTTTTAATATGCAAAAAATCCATTAAAGTTCTATTGGACACCGCATAGAATGGTGTTAATTTTAACTATTTTCTGTTAAATTCTAAATGATAAAAACATTAGTAATAAGTGTACTGTTGTTTATTTAGTACAGGTCCACAGCCTTCATTACATTTCAAAGCATTATTTGCTGCTTTCTAGATTTGAATTGGTCTCTCAATCTTCCTCCAACAGAAATCTACCAGCTGTGACCATCAGTAATTCCTCTTTTTTGTCATAACAAAACATGTAGTGCCATATCCAAAGATAAATTAGTCTGGTGGGTTCAGAGATGGGAGTCAGCAAAACTAAAGAAGGAATGAATTACCTAAGAGCAGAACAATGAGGCTGAGAACAGACCCACGCTGAGAGTGCTGCGGCATGGAGAGATGTACAGTGTAATCAGCATAACAAAAATAAACGTGATACTTCCAGCTGAAGAGACTCCAAAATTTCTGTTCAAACAATAAAAGTGAAAACTACTTCATCTTAAAATTTCTGGACTTCTTCTATTTTCTGACAAGTTAAAGTACCACCTATTATTAAATTTATCTCAAATTTTAGCAGGCAGTTCATTCTTTTTGTTTTCTTTAACTGCAATAGATATGTATCCATACAATAAGAGATATCCAGTTATAAAAAATAAACTTACTATATTTAAGAAAAAACATATTTTACACATCTGTCTTTGTCACCACCTCAGATTCAATACAGCTTCAGAGATGATGTCTTTATGGACAGAACTCACCTCAAAAATTATTTCCATGACAAAGATCTATACTGACTTACAATAACTGGGAATCTATTTTTTAATGGAAGGATCCCTCTTGGCATTGAAAAGAATCAGAAGGATCTGCAACTTCACAGACAGAAAGTTTATGTATTGATGCCATTGAGGGGGAGAAAATAAGGTGAAAAACCTCATGAGTTGAGATAAAGACAGGGAGATCCCTTACCAATCACCACCACAGGCAAAAGAGACTTGACTTGGAGAAAATTAATTTAATTTATTGCCAATTAAAGTAAAGCTAGGTGGTGAGACAAAGGAAAAAAAAAAAAGCAACATTCCCCTTTTTTTAAGGCTCAGCTTCACTCGTTCATTCCTGATGTGTGAATAAACCTGCTCTGGTGTCGTCTTCCCCAGGGGCTGCAGGGGAGTCTCTGCTCCAGCGCCTGGAGCACCTTTTCCCCTTCTTCTTCTCTCACCTTGGTGTCTGCAGGGCCATTTCTTTCATATATTTTCCTCACTTCTCACTGCCACACAGCTTTTTTTTCCCCTCACAGAGGTTATCCCTGCAGGTCTCCCCTGCCAGCACCTGGACACCCACACTCAGTGCGCAGATACAGGCTGCAAACAGGCAAAAAAGGATTTTCGCCATCTGAACTCTACCAGATGTGCATCACTGATGCCCCCTCTGTTGTTAAACACACACACACAAAATGTAGTCCTGCTAAAGGAGATAAAATAAATGGGTTAGTTCATAACTGGGAGTCAGCAAACTATCAGTTGATGGTGCAGTTCAGGCCTTGTAGAAAAACAGCCTTTCAGAGCAGATGAACAGCAATGCTCAGCTACAACAGAGAAAAAAATGAGAAGGGAAAGCAAGGCAAGGCAAGGCAGAAAGGGAAGGGAAGGGAAGGGAAGGGAAGGGAAGGGAAGGGAAGGGAAGGGAAGGGAAGGGAAGGGAAGGGAAGGGAAGGGAAGGGAAGGGAAGGCAAGGCAAGGCAAGGAAAGGAAAGGCAAGGAAAGGAAAGGCAAGGCAAGGCAAGGCAAGGCAAGGAAAGGCAAGGAAAGGCAAGGAAAGGCAAGGAAAGGCAAGGAAAGGCAAGGAAAGGCAAGGAAAGGCAAGGAAAGGCAAGGAAAGGAAAGGAAAGGCAAGGAAAGGAAAGGAAAGGAAAGGAAAGGAAAGGAAAGGAAAGGAAAGGAAAGGAAAGGAAAGGAAAGGAAAGGAAAGGAAAGGAAAGGAAAGGAAAGGAAAGGAAAGGAAAGGAAAGGAAAGGAAAGGAAAGGAATCACATGTATTAAAGAATCAGTATAAAACAGTGAAAGGAGACGTGGAGATAGATGAGTAATTCTGGAGAACACTGTGATAAAGAGATGCTTTAACATACCTACCCATGCTCCTCAGCTCATTCAATGGGATAGTAAATTTCTGTTGGTCTAATCCAGCAGAAAACGGCACTTGCAAGACACAGCTGTCTTGTACATTGCATTGAGGAGTGGAGTCAACCCTCTGTTTTTTTCCTATTCACGTTTCACCTCACTTGGGAGGATGCGGAACACTGAATAACATTTTTTCCCGTTAGTTTTAGGTATCAAACCAAGCACTTCTCCCATCAGCTCCTCACAGTCAGTGGAGATCTGAATCACATATGGCAGCTTTGGTCATAATTTAGCAACTTAGGTTACATGTCTAAATTTAAGTGAAATTAATGAAGGTATGATTACCTACATAAAAATGGTCTCCCAAGGCCAAACTTCAGACATAAAGGTTTAGGAGGGAAACTATTTACTCCCATGGGCAAAGTTTTTGTCCAAGACATTCGAATATATTACAAAGCAAATGTACATGTGTGTGTAGAAATATGGAGCTGTCCCAGCTAAGAGAAGTAGTTGTGCCTTAGCTGAAAGCTGAGAAATAACTACTTTAATAGGTGAACTGAGAACAGATTCTTATCATATTTTTTCATGTGTTATATAATTGAAAACACAGAATAACTCAGCTGGCTTTACTAAACACAGTCCCCAAAGTACTTGGCTTTCACAGATTTTCAACACAAATGTGGGCATTGTTTAGTTAGTCAACATAATAGTGTTTTTTTCCTCAATATACAATAAGTGGCAATATCAGCATAGTGATAAACACAGAGGTGTCTTGGCTAGCATTTTTGCCCTCCATTTCTGAATACACTGTCAGGCAGTCTGTCTGAAGCTTTCTGATTTTCTGAAATAGAAGGTATTATGGAGCTGTGGTAGTCATTCCATGGCTAAGGTTGTAAGTACCTTCCATTTTAAGCTCAATTAGGCCCTTCCATCTAATTTTAACATCAGACCGTTCTATTAGAAATTTCTGTTGTGCAGGGTTCTGAAAGGAGGTGGTGGGTTTTTTTTTTCTCCCTAGAAAGTTTGAGGGTAATTGGACAAGGCATTTGTGAGATTTGAGAGGCTGTAAAATCAGTGGTAATTTGCATTTGTTACATTATCCTAATGTATTTCAGAACAGCATATCCCCAAAACAGCATGTTGTAGAAACGGCAAATGCGGTTTATTCTCCTGTCTTCACTGAGGAGACAGGAGTTTATGAGCTTTACAGGACTAGACAGAACTACCAGGGGCAGGGAAGAAGCAGAGCCTAAAAGGTTCTCAGGAGCTGGGCTGCTGTCAGAGCTTTTGTTTAGCAGGTACTCAGCAAAAGCAGGCCTTTGGAGCATCTTCCTGCCTAAGAATACTTTAAAAGACAGAATTAGGTATAAATAGACAGATTATGTTTTCTCTTACTAAAAATAATCAAATTCCCATAAAAATCTTTGACACTAATTTCCAGATGTATCTCTCCATTAGTTTAAAAAAAATCTCTATTAGAGCATTCTGCAAGAAATAAGAAATTTGAAAGCCAGGAAATTGTGGTATTCTAAAGGATGATTAATAAAACCTAAAACTTAGAAATTTAACATTCTTATGTAAGGTACCAACACCTCACTTATTTCTTTCTCCTGCTCTTGACCACCATCATGTAGCTTTCAGGTATAGGTCAAATACCACATATTCACCTCGACTTTTAAGTCACAGTCATCAACTAAGTAATAAAACACAACTGCAAAAACATAATGTCAAAATATATGTACCATAAAGTACTGAAAAAATATTACAAATTTAACCAAAAAGAATCAACCCTTTCCCTAGTTTATGAATTATTCTCTGTAAAGTTTTTAGAACATATATATATAAATTACATAGGGTTATCTTTATTATCACAGGTAATTAATATACTTTCTAATGCAAATCTCATGCTTTCATTTTTCACACTTGATGAAGCTAAGAAACAGAAGTAGAGAAACTGCTATATTATGAGCCTCTAAACTGGGCAACAAAACATAGCCACTACAAGGTGAAGACCAAAATCACCCTCCAACCTACATACAGTTCAAAACTTATAATGTTATACACACTATTCTTCATGTTAATATTTTATATACCTTACTGTAGGTTTTAATGTACTGTATTTCACTTACTTTTCAGTGTTATTAATAGAACATATAGTTATGTCACAGAGCAGAGACTGATTATTAATGCAGTTAGTATGGAAGGCATGGAAAGGAAATTATCTCACCTTACATCAGTCAACTAAAATTTAGTCACCATGTCCAAAGTAGTTGTCCCAAACTCTATTTATCCCATGAAAAAAGAGAAGACCTCCAGAAGATAAGTCATCCCCGTTGAAGAGTAAAAGATGCAGTTCAGTTGCCTCAAAATAGGGATTCTGCTCTGTTTCAAGTGTTCCAGGATACCTGAGACATCAAGATGGGATTGGCGAACATGACAAAAGAGACCACTTTGGAGATGTTGCTGAAAGCGACGCAAGATGTACCAAGATGTTTAAAATTTCACCAGATAAAATGTTTTGGGAACTGAATTCCACGCAGCTGTCAAGCTTAAGCTAAATACACAACTTTCTTGGTGACTTAAATTAGGTAAGAGTATTGCTACCCACACTCAGACATAAACGTAAGACTAATGGGCGGGTTTGCTAGTCATGTGACTTCTTTTATTGTTTTAAATTGTGTTACAAGGAGAACAGTTAGTACAGGTCTGCCAATCTACATTGCAATTTCAGTACAGTTATACTGTCACATAGAAATGATAAAGGTATGATGAGTGACTTTTACACCAAGGAGAGCAAGCACAGACAGTTCTCTGAGTCCTTAACTTCTGAAAATATCACTATTTAGCAAAATAATTAACCACATTCTAAGTATATGCTTAAACTTAACAATTGCCAAGCTTTTTCTGAATGAGAGCTTAAAAGATGAGGAGAGATAAAAAGAGATCACTGGAAAAAAACTGAAGATAAGAAAGCTAAAAATATTTTCCTCTCTCTAGAATAATACATTTTCTTGGAAATACATAATGATCTCACTACAGTGATGCTCCTCTTACAATAAAAATTTATTCTTAAATGATTTAGCAATGGCAGTGTATGATGAATAAATTATACATGAAAATTAAATAAGGCAGCATTAGAGTGTCAATCGCAACTTTTTTTTCTTTAAACAAAATTCAGTCAAGGATACCTTAATGAGGTTTCTAATGTTTGAAAAAGCCGTGAACAATCTAATAGCTCCAATGCATGAATCCAGTTTTACACAGATAATTTCACAGTTCTCCCTTGTATTTATATTTGTGTTCTAACCAGAACTGATATTATTTTATGCATCATATGGAAGGAGCCCTTAAAAGAATTTAAGATGTGATTTTTCTTGTGAAGATATGAACCTTGAGGTCTAGAAAGGCTCCTGTAATTGCAGATTTTTGGAAAGTCTGAGGTGAGTTTTACTAACTCACCTTTTTTACTTCCTCTTCATGTGCAAATGATGCCATATCAATATTTGAAAATAGATATAGGTGTCTACACTTAATGGACTACTGGACCAGTCAGTACTAACCAGCTGATTTAGTCTACAGATTCCTTGTACCATTAAAGAACTTTGTGCAGAGATTTGAAGTCCTGTTTACAATTGATCTTCTAATTCAATAAACCGTTCAACTCTTGTAGCTTAGTAATTTAAACGCCAAGTGAATTATATGTAAGCTTCCTTGGAAATCAGCTGATGGCAATCATATTTTCAGTTCAGGGGATGCCCTGCATGTAAGTGTGAAAAATAGAAAAAACCCAATTCCTTCTGTGCTCTTTAATGGTTTCCTAAATCAATATGGTATATTTTGTTCCATAGTATCACTCATCTTTCTTCAAACAATTCTATCTCCTATCAAAAGACTAACAGAGAAAACCCATCTCAGATCAATTTTTAATGACGAATCCTTTTAATGATTACTATCCACAGCATACAGATTTTATTTGTTAAGCTGACACATAAAAATAGCTCTATTTTTCTTTTAAAATCCTCTCCAACAAACAAATCAACTGGCACAATATCTGATTGGAGAACAGTAAAGATAGACCAAGAAACTGGGATTCTTTAAAATAACGTATGTTTGATAAACATTAAAAATGTTTATCCTTCCTTTTGTTATTTGACATGAGCAACCTACTACATTTCATTTTAGTCTATGGGGTTTTTTGTCTGTACGTTAAATGAAAGCAAAGAAACACAGGGCAGACAACTCTTCATTCAGAGAACTAATAATCTCGCTAAGCCATAGCAATAAACCCTGCCTCAAATGAGCTATCGTTTTTCCCTTTTCTTACACATCTGGGAGGCATTAAGCAATTTTTCCTATGAAGGGGACTTCTTTTCCTATCCAAAGGAAGTACTTTTCTTGTATAGCATCTAAATAATAAGCCACTTTAAGAGAAGTATAAGCTGAGGAGCTTGTGTAATGGAAGTGCTACATGCAGGGTGTATGTGGGTAAAAGCCCATGGTGAAAATTCTACCTGTCAAATTTCTTCTAACTACAGGAATCCTGGACATGGATAGAGATTCTGCTTTCTTTCTGAAGTACTGTGTGGTTAAGAGTTTTGATCTTTTACCATTAATGTTCACTTCATAACAGGATGCTAGAAAGTGCTATGTGGTCTGCGATACACAAGGTCGTATAAAGTAGATGTTCTGTAGACCCTGTATGGGACACTTACCTACAATTCGTAGGGTTTGAACTGGATTATTTCCAGGTCTTTTTCCATCCTGTGACCCTACTACTTGACCTCCAGATGATAGCATGTAAGATCAGTTCTAAAGGTTATACATTTCATCTCTAATACCCAGAAAATAGCTTTGTCCAAATTTTCAGTCCTATCATTGCATCTTCACTGTGCTTCTGAAGCAAACTGTGAATTCAAAGGGCTGAAGCTTTGATGAAGTGCTTGAACTAGAGCTGAATCTGAGGAGAGAATCTGGCACCAATACCGAGGAATGTGAAATCTCCATGAGGAGATAGCTGGCTATCGGTGCTGATTAAAAAGCCTTTTTGCAGGCAGACACAGAACTGTGCTGCTCTATATTTCATTGCTGAAGTCTGAACGTGCACCTGATTAAATAAAAAATAACATTCTGTTTATTCCAGTGATTGTCAGACTAAGCTCCTGAGAGGACACTTGTCATACTCTTTAAATACAGAACAAAGCTTCTTAGCAGCACACACTTCCACTTGCCATTTTCAGAAGACATTATGTCTTATAGAAATTATAAATGAAAGACATTTCTAGTTTTCTACCTCCTGATACAGTTTAGTCTCAGAAATTATAATTGAGCCATATATAGCAGAGAGTGGGGGAAAAGGAAGTGCCACAGCAAGAGTAAAAGGCTACCTGATACATGATACCTTTCTCTCTGTCAAGACACTTCTTGTGAAATACTGACTGGTACCTTAAGGAAATCAGTGTGAATTATAGTCATGGGGAGCAGAGGGAAAGAAAGATGTTAAACTGGTATTTCTTGCTTTAAAGATTATTTCTAATTTTTCATTTAATCTCTTTAATGAGATACCTGGTTTTACCCTAGACATTCTTGCCTACTTCAACAGGTGACAGATTGAACCCTATACTTCAAATATTAGGACATAATAGCTAGTTACAGACTTTTTTTTTTTTATAAGAATCATAAAGAAAAAAACACATCTACAAGTGTTCAGAGAATTCTAAATGTTCAAAAGTGACTGACCCATTCCTGAGTTTTAAATGTTAATTTTATACAGCTGATTTTCAAAATAAAAGGATATATGCTCCAACATAATGCGTTACATGCATATTAAATAGCTTTACCAATGAATATATGAGGATGTTAAGAAGTTGGTCTATTTACAGTTTATGGGTTATGTTTCATATTCAGTGCTAGTACATAGTGCTAGTACTAAGTGTCAGGTTGCAAACATCACTTTGAACCTGGGCCTTGCATGTCTTTTCTGCTGACTTTCAGCTCAGCGTTGAGCTAAATCCCACAGGTGGTGTTATGAGAAATTCTTGCTTTTATCACAGTGCAGACAACAAGAGTCATTAAACTTTGATGACTTAAATGGGATAATGTTCAACAAAGAGATGCATGCAACACAGAATATTTTTCTTTTAAGTTTGCATGTGAAAGATATCATTACTTGGTAACAGATTACCCTGTAAAAGCTTTGGTAACTTGTCTGAGAATTATCTGAAAAAGTGGGTTGACAGTTATAACAGAAAGGTTTGCTGAGACTCTTATCTCCAGGATGGAGGAGCGCACTCCATAATAAACCTTATAGTCCTTGTCCACCAGTTATCCATAGGATGAAGAGCACAGGAGCTTTCTCTAGCCATCAACTTTCATCCCCAAAAACCGATGCATCAGTGGTACAAGGGCATGCAGGTCTCTTTCCATTATCTACATGAGAATTTCTCCTGGGTTAGTCAGTTCACATATAATCTTGTATCACTGGAGTGAGACAGACTGAAAGGAGAAAGTCTACTGCAGAAATGTGAAGGTATTTCATGGCCTAAAGGAAATACTGTATGCCAGAAGAACACACAGAAGGGTCTTGGGCTCTTTTACAAGATTTTTTCCCAGAACCTAAGGATGCTCACGAGCCGTGATAAAACTGAGATAGAAAAGCTTTTGCGGTATTTATTGTTTTACGTGATCTGGTCTTCCATTAGCAGAGCTTGACATGTTTATGTGTCTCTGAAGATTGACTGTAAACCCAGAATGCACTGTTTTGTTTAATGACAGTAGAGACTGAGCGGGAGTGATGACACCAAGCAATGTTGCATCCTGCTTATGAGAACTAAAAACAGAGAGAGAGAGACCTGTGCCCTGAAAGGACGCCAGAGGTTATATCTACACTGCTAAATGCACACACCCCAGGGAGTGCTCCCTGCCTACAGACCAAGAGGTAGAGAACAGTGCTCCACACTGCTGAGCACTAGTTCACTAAAGCAGTATGGCTCTGTCCACAATACATAGAAAACAGTACTGGATCTTTTCTGAGATTCATGTGGACAAGGTGTAATGATCTTTTTTTTTTTCTTTTTTTCTTTCTCCCCAGGATAAAGTGAATAATGTGAGGGTTCTGCTGCAGCTCACCAAAGCGATTATAGCATGAAAGTGAAGCCATGTATTGGATGCCCAGGAGTGTGGAGTTAGAGCATGTATGAGGTCGGGATAATATTAAAGGGAGGAAAAAACTTGCTTCACTCATCTACCACACCTTTTAAAAAATTTTTCTGGATATGTTTGGAGGTTAGCTGCTTGATGCATTGTGAGCTTCAGCATGAATTACCATTCATGCAATCTGGAGCAGCAGGGGACCTGCACGCCAGAGGGAACTTGGAACTGAAACTGATTAACACCAGAGATGTACTCACAGCGGGCAGTGAGGAAACATATTCAAGCTAAGAGAAGTTTAGGAGTACATATTCCCCTGTGTGTCTGAGGAAAATGTACATGGGATAGGTAATAGCTAATTATCCTTTCAACATGCATCCTTTTCTTTTGAATTCAGTCTTACTTAATACTAAGTGACTTCTTTTCCGTGATGATATGAGGCAAAGTTTAATCCCACTAGAGCAGGTACCAAGCTCTAGAGGGTAACAGAAATTCAAGAAAATAGTGATTATTATAATTCATAATGTTTTATACCAATGTACAAGAGCTTTCTGGATTTTTTTTTCCACCTTGTAAAGTTTCATGACATAGTAACTGTATTTTCTTTCCCCCTTGCCGCCATATATTCAAACCTTCTGTCTGCATCCATCCATTAAGCATTTAGGTAAAAGATGACCTTCGTAACTGAAAAAAACCCTTTTTCTCTTCCTTTTTATGAAGTACAGTCTTTACATATTAGTTCTAAACAGAGATAGCCTCTTCTTACTGACAGTGCTGTGAACAATACAGAATTCCTGTTTGTCAGTAGACATTCCTGCTACTTCAATGCTTACCACTAAAATGAGACAATAATAACAAAACCCCTTCTTTTTTAAGGATGAGACACTCCTCTGGCACTGTAGCCTCTGTTGGCACTGTATGGTAAAATCAAAATAAGAGTGACTTGGAGGAGTGTAGAAGAGCAAATGGTTCACAGTGAATAATTTAATAACATTTAGCCTCTTTTCCATGTGTCAAGTGTCCACAAGTAGTTTAATATTTTCTCAACTATATATATTACCTGTGACTACTCACCACATATTTTCTCTCAATACCATGGATTTTAAATTGTTCATTTGAACTGTTTATTCAAATGCAATATTGTTTTGCTTGACATATAAATTTTGTTCAATGAATGGATAAATGCAAATAAAGTCAGGAATCTGGTGGAAATATCTTAGACTAAAAATTTATAATTTACTCTCTCAAATATTTGCTAAGTGAGCAGTAAACATATTTCTAGCAGCAAGTTTTCATTAAAATGCCTGCGAAAATTGTGAGTAAAACTAGAAGACATTCTGTTTGTTATCTAGAATGGGAAACCAAACCAACAAAAAAGACTAACCCAATTCTCCCCCCCAAAAAAGGCCCAAAGCAAAATCCTTATTATTATATATTAAAAAAATTGATACTAATATTAAAAGAAACAGGTCTGATTTTTTTTTTTCTGGGTAGTCTTTAACATTTTGTGATAAGCTCTGATGTCTTTTTATTTTCCCCTTCTTTCTCTAAAGCATGTAGATATATGCTGAGCAACCTTATCTGTGAAAAGCTCTCTGGAGCAGCATAGAGGTCAGCCTCACCCCTTGGCCAGGAGTCCTCGGAACAGTATTTTTAGAGGTGTAATTTGGCCTTTTATTTACTAGCAAATGTGACAGCCCTTTGGCAGAGCTTTCATAAGCTCTCCCCCATCTCATTTCAAAGTGCTTTACTACATGTTGCATATCCTTTCCATAAAACCTAGTTCAGCAGGAATGATCAAAACAGGTATTAAAGCTGCTTACCTGTTCTGTGCTCCTTGGAATATTTCATGATGGTAATGAAGCTTTCCATACAAGGCTATTGAGATGTTACAGTGTTTACTAGCGCCTACAGCTTTTCAACCCTATTACTCTTTTGCAGCATGCTGAACCCATTGATCATTCATTTGTACTGCACATAGATTCATTCAAGCATACAGAAGGTTGAATTCCTCCAGCTGTTACTCCTGTGATTGACCATAAAGGGGAAACAGCTCATGCATGACACACACACACCCTTTTTGTAATACTGATGCCTGTGGCATTATTTTTCTTTAATATAATCTGTAAAGAGGACCCAAAGTTTATTTTACCCCAATTCACTGTAAAGCTAGATATGTATTTCTGCAACTGATAGACACAAGTTTAGTAAAAATGTGAGGGGTTTGAGACAGGTGTCTCTGTGTCCAGTTCTGGGCTTCCCAGTTCAAGGACAGGGAACTGCTGGGGAGGGTACAGCAGAGAGCTACAAAGATGATTAGGGTTCTGGAGCATCTCTCTTATGAGAAGAGGCTGAAGGCCTTGGGTCTTGTTAGTCTAGAGAAAAGAAGGCTGAGGGGGGATCTGATCAATAAATACTTAAAGGGTGGGTGTCAAGAGAAGGGGGGCAGTCTTTTTTCAGTGGTGCCCAGTGACACGACAACAAGTAATGGGCACAAACTTGAACATAATAGTTCCATCTAAACACGAGGAGGAACTTCTTTACTTGGAGGGTGGCAGAGCACTGAAACAGGCTGCCCACAGAGGTGGTGGAGTCTCCTTCTCTGGAGACATTCAAAACCCACCTGGGCAAGTTCCTGTGCAACCTGCTCTAGGTGGACCTGTTTTGGCAGGGGAATTGGGTTAGATGATCTCCAGAGGTCCCTTCCAACCCCATATCATTCTGTAAGATCTGTGATTCTGTGACAGGTCATTCATTGACAGCCCTTGTACAGAAAGAAGGCAGCTACTGCTGCTGCCACCTGATATGCTGACAAAAGCTCCAACTGTTTCTCAGTTTCCTTTTTATAGCTATAGTCACAACTTTAAAGTTACTGAGACTTGGTTCCCCTTTCCTTTCATGCCCTTTTATTTTATCCTTGTCAGTTCAATATCTTTTCTTGAGAGATTTGGAGGCAGGCTATCACTGCAGTAGAATTCTCAAAATCTTTTTGCTCTTATCATACCCATAGTCTCCAAAGTTGGAAATGCCTGGTTTTAGACTAGCAGAACAGGTCTGCTAGTGCTAACCAGGATCAGCCAAGAGTCCAGATCCCTAGACAAATCTGTAGGGATGGGAGACATCCAGGGTCAAGCTGGAAAGTCATCAGCATGCCAGGTTCAGGGTCATGCCTGGAGACAGCAATCAGGGTCAGACTTAGCCCAGCAATTTCTGGGAGGGTCTAGAGTGATGAGGCAGGACTGAAATCAAGACAGAAAGTCAAGTCTGCAGTATGCTGTATTTACCCTTGTTTCACTAAACCTTTTGTTCATTTGAGATTTACTCAAATTACAATCATCAGCACCTATACTAATTCAGTGGGAAATCCAAACAAATAGTTTGACCAGATAGGCAATCTCTTTTTTTCATACCATAAATCTAGCCATGCTCTGTCGTAGCTACAGTGAGAAAGAAAAGTGTGAACTTTCTCTAGAACACATCTTTTTCATAATGTATTCTTATTTACTAGGCAAACACTGCAGGTCTGTTTCCCTGCTAGCAGCATGGTATTGTATTTGGTTTGGGTCTGTGGTTTGCCTGATTCATAGCCATATTTTGTACTCTTTTCCCTAAGTATCTTCAGTATTATCCTCTTGAATACCTATTATGAAGCAAGGACCCACCTTCCACTGTCTCTGCAGTGAGGGGATATTACTCTGCTTCTCATGCTGTCCACGAAGTCATTCTCTGTTGCAGTTACTTTGTTTTATAAACAACAGATGCTCCCTGCCCCTTGTCCACCTTAAACGATTGCTGTCAAGGTGTAGCATCAGAATAGGGCACGTTGGCAACAAACAAACATAAAATCCCCCATTCCAAAGTCTGGACTATAGGTCATGCTTTTCAGTGCTAACTGCTCTGGCTGGAGATGTGAACATGATCCCAGCTCTTCTGCCTTTACTCTGAGTTTAAAGAAACAGGGTTCCCAGAACACTTGTAATTCTGGCCAAAAAAAAAAAAAAAAATTTTAATGACTTATGCTCCAACTAAACACAATCATACATGTAGTCAGTGGGTAAGATTCATACCCATACCAATGCAAAAGAACAGTAGAAAACATAGTATACCCTTTCAGTAGTGAGCTGACTTTCCTCCTTTAATTCATCCCAGAATTGGTTTGGCCATGAACTGAAAAAAAGAAAAAATCCTCCAGCATAAGCATAGATGTTTTCCATCTTTCACCAGAGAAGTTCAACAGGGGGTATTTGGTAATTATAGGGCAAACTTTAAAAAGGTATATGAAGATACATCAAACTCTCTTACATCTATCCCTACTGACTTGTTCTTAGGTTCTGCTAGTACTGTGGAGATTAGTACTGTTTTAATAGTCAATAACTTGAAATTTTAAAATATGATTGTATATTTTTCTCTTAAATCTATGTTCCAGTTATGTCCTTTTCAGCACATAATTTACAGAAACTTGAAAACTCAGGAAAGCTAGCTGAGCAAAGTTTTATTGTCAGAGAGTTTAATTTTGGACTTTGCATTTTCATTGTGAAAGTGTGCAGGGGACTGAAAATTATAAAAAATGACTGTCACTTTATTCCTTCAGTTATATGTATTACAACTGAATCAAAAATTAGTCCAAAGTGTCCCGTGGCCTGTGTTAAGTCTGGCAAAATGATTAACATGATTTTTCCTGGCCTTAGAAGGCATGAACCTATGAAATGACTTTTATGTGATATGTTGGAAAGTTATGCCAGTTTAAGCCTTGTGCCAACAAACTGAATTTATTTTACACATGAGCCCTTTTTGTACAGATACACAGTTGTGAATTTCCTTTAAAGTGGACAGAAGAAAGCTGATTTGCATGAGTTTGGACACCAAGGACCCCGAAGACAATACAGGTCGACTAGGCTCCCAGTTTTTAACTTACACCTTCTTCTTGCCTCCTGGCATAATGATTGCACCAATTTACAGTCCTTTATACATCAGCAGAATGAATGCAAGTGAAAAAGATTTCAGGGGAGTTTAATAGGAAGGGCTCTAATTTAGATGACCTTATGAATAATTTTTGGACTTTCCCCATAGAAATTAATGGTGTGGAATACCCATTAATTCACCTATTCCATCCCCTACAGTACAATAAATCTGCCCTGCCTTATGTGGGTCTTTCTTAAATGAGAAAGTAATGAGAAGCTGTCGTAGAAAGCACCTACTTGGCCAATGATTTTGGAAAAATTTCTGACCATGTTGGAGGGGAAATATATAACAGATTAATTCAGATATATGACTCAAAAGCAATTTACCATTCATACATAGCAACAGAAACCTTTATATTGCATCTAATTTTTGCTATGCCATTCATAACAGAGTTTGCACATAAATTTCAGCCATTTCCACCCATTTCTAGGTTTCTAACAACCAGGTGCCAGTGATTTCACTTCCAGAATATTACTAGGATCTTTTTACTTTTACAATATTTTAGAACATCTTATTTTATAAAACAAGAAGTGATGACCACAGTCATCTATCCTCTGAAATGTAGTCAGTAGGAAGAGACTGCACTGTCTTCGCTACTCCAGCGTTGCTGAATGTAGAGTGCAGTCCCAAAACTAACTCAGTATTGTACTGTTTGTATACACAACATTCAGATCAGTTGTTTCAGTTCTTTCAGTTCAAGTATATTAATGGGAGTTTACATACAGCCAATGAACACATTGATAACTGAATTTATTTTTCCCACTCACATAGCCCTGGGATATAATATCTTATCTTACACTTTATTCAGTGTGTGACCACATATTTGGACATACTAAAACATGAGTTTGTTTGCTTGTTTCTAGTTTAGAAGCATCCATATAACTTTCTAGCAACATGTCTGTCTTTCCATTATTTAATATTTTCCAGTATTTATTAGTCATGTTTTATTTCATGTTGCAATAGTAATGTGAAATAGATGGGTGCAAAAATCCAAGCCCTATGAGGTGAAGTGGACATCTCACTGAGGGGGACACTACACGTGAGGTAGATAATACACGATATTTCTCAAGCCAAGTTTTATGGACTGACTAATGCCAAGATTGTTCATATCTAGCCCTTTGTACAGCAGATTGGCTACATTCACAGTCTGTGGTACCCCTCTAACCTCAAGGCATAACCACCACTACTACTTAGAGAAAAAAATCAGGTCAAGTGTCTGAAGTAACGTGAGGACCATTTTGCAGGCAGTGAGAATGGTGATTTTATACCATGAAACATTTTGTAGTTTGTGTTGAATGCCCTGAGTGTAACCTGAGGACAAACACAAGTATTTGAGAGTGAAAATCCAGCTGTCCTCTTGGAGGAATGAGGACACTAGCAGCACCAGGTTAAGTCCCATTCATACAGCCTTTTTTCTAATGGACCCTTGAAACAGACACATCTCTTTCACCATCCCCAGACACTATCTTGGAGAAAACTGTTTCAAGTGGTCTAAAACAGAATCAGTGGTCAATAAGTACTAGTAACACTGCATTTTGATGATAGCAATTCATTAATTAAAATCATTACTTAAAATCACTTTCTAAGTCCTACCAGATTTTTGTTGCATTTCATGTATATCATGCTATATATTGTGGTTTAACCCCAACTAAGCCCCACACAGCCACTCGCTTACTCCCACCCAGTGGGATGGAGAAGAGAATTGGAAGGGGAAAAGCAGGAAAACTCATAGGTCAAGATAAAGATGGTTTAACAACCGAAGCAAAGCTGCATACACAAGCAAAGCAAAATAAGGAATTCATTCACTACTTCCCATCAGCAGGCAGGTGCTCAGCCACTGTCAGGAAAGCAGGGCTGCATGACGCATAATTGTTACTTGGGAGGACAAACACCATAACTCCAAGCGTCCCCTCCTACCACCTTCTTTTCCCAACTTTTATTCCTAGGCATGGAATATCCCTTTGGTCAGTTGGCATCAGCTGTCCCAGCTGTGTCCCCTTCCAACTTTTTGTGCACTTCCAGCCTACTCGCTGGCGGGGCAGTGTGAGAACAGAAAAGGCCTTGACGCTGTGCAAGCACTGCTCAGAAACAGTTAAAACATCCGTATGTTACCAACACTGTTGTGGTCACAAATCCAAAACACAGCACAATACTGGTTGCTATGAAGAAAATTAACCCCATTGCAGCCAAACCCAGTACAATTACCCTTTCTAATCTCTTAACTAAAAGACTCCATGCGCTAATAAGACAACTACTTCACAAAAAATGTAAACAAATTATGTAACATTCTTTCCTTTATTCTTACCTGAACATCCAAATCACCAAATGCAGGTAACAGGCTAGCTTGGCAAAATCTTTTAGCTCCAAATCTATGTTGATTGGTGTTAATGATATCAGTCCATTTAGGTTGGGTGGTGGTTTCGGTTTGGTTTAGGTTTTTTTAATATTCGCATCTCATATTAGAAGTTCAGAAATTATTTTTCTCAGGATAAATGTCAGGCCAGCAGACCTATAGTTTTGTAGGTCATTACGGTTTTTAAACATTGGCACTGTGTCTGCTAATGCTCTTTGAAGTATTACCATGAATAATTAAAACTAAGCTACAACTGTCAAATACAAAATCACAGTTTATTTGTGATGTCTTATTTTTGCCAATGATTTATTTTGTGTCTTTGTTTACTTCAGGCAAAATTCCACCTTATTTATTCATTTATCACTTAGCAGAATTCTTGTTTACTTGTGTATCTGTGTGTAAAGAAAAATTATAAATAATGTGCTGATGCTCCTATTCATAATTTCATTGATGTTTTTGCCATATGCTCAGGTTAAACCACTCACCAGATTTGCACACAAATTTCCCTTAGTTTGGGCTGTCAGTGACAACAAGCGATTTTTCTGCCTTCCCCTAAAACAAGAAGTATGGTCCAATTCACAAAATAAACTGGGCATTTACTTAAGAAATACCTGAAAGTTGCAGAGACTTAAGACACAGGTGGTTTTGATCTTTTCTTCTTTTTTTAATTCCACATAGCAGCTTTTTGTTTTATATACTTTAGATCTTACAGAATCACAGAATCACATGGGGTTAGAACGGACCTCTGAAGATCATCTAGTCCAACCCCCCTGCCAAAACAGGTCCACCTAGAGCAGGTTGCACAGGAACTTGCCCAGGTGGGTTTTGAATGTCTCCAGAGAAGGAGACTCCACCACCTCTCTGGGCAGCCTATTCCAGTGCTCTGCTACCCTCAAAGTAAAGAAGTTCCTCCTCGTGTTTAGATGGAACTTCTTACATTCAAGTTTGTGCCCATTACCTGTTGTCGTGTCACTGGGCACCACTGAAAAAAGACTGCCCCCCTTCTCTTGACACCCTCCCTTTAAGTATTTATAAGCATTGATCAGATCCCCCCTCAGCCTTCTTTTCTCTAGACTAATAAGACCCAAGTCCCTCAACCTTTCCTTGTAAGAGAGATGTTCTAGGCCCCTAATCATCTTTGTAGCTCTTTGCTCTGCCCTCTCCAGCAGTTGCCTATCGTTCTTGAACTGGGGAGCCCAGACCTGGACACAGCACTCCAGATGGGGCCTCACCAGAGCAGAGTAGAGGGGCAGGATAACCTCCCTCGACCTGCTGGTCACACTCTTCTTGATGCCAGGATGCCATTGGCCTTCTTGGCCACAAGGGCACGTTGCTGGCTCATGGTCATCCTATTATCCACCAGGACTCCTAGGTCTTTTTCCACAGAGCTGCTCTCCAGCAGGTCAGCCCCCAACCTGTACTGGTGCATGGGGTTATTTCTCTCCAGGTGCAGCACCCTACACTTGTCTTTATTGAATTTCATCACGTTCCTCTCTGCCCAGCTCTCCAGCCTGTCCAGGTCTTGCTGTATGGCAGCACAGCCCTCCATCATGTCAACAACCCCTCCCAGTTTTGTATCGTCAGCAAACTTGGTGAGGGTACATTCCATCCCTTCATCCAGGTCATTGATGAATATATTGAAGAGGACTGGACCCACAACTGACCCCTGAGGGACTCCACTTGTTACAGATCTCCAACTACATTCTGTGCCCCTAATAACAACCCTCTGAGCTCTGTCTTTCAGCCAGTTTTCAATCCACCTCACTGTCCATTCCTCTAATCCACACTTCCTAAGCTTACCTATGAGGATGCTGTGGGAGACTGTGTCAAAAGCCTTGCTGAAGTCAAAGTAGACAACATCCACCGCCCTCCCCTCATCTATCCATCCAGTCATGCCATCATATAAGGCTGTCAGGTTGGTCAGACATGACTTCCCCTTGGTGAATCCGTGTTGACTCCTTCTGATAGCTTTCTTTTCCTCCATATGCTTTGAGATGACACCCAGAACGAGCTGTTCCATCATCTTTCCAGGGATGGAGGTGAGGCTGACCAGCCTGCAGTTTCCCGGGTCCTCTTTCTTGCCTTTTTTGAAGACTGGGACAACGTTGGCTTTCCTCCAGTCCTCGGGCACCTCGCCTGTTCTCCAGGACCTTTCGAAGATGATGGAGAGCGGCTCAGCAATGACTTCTGCCAGCTCCCTCAGCACTCGTGGGTGCATCCTGTCAGGACCCATGGACTTGTGGGTGTCCAGTTCACCTAACTGCTCCTTCACTGAATTGAATTTTTCACTGAATTTTTTTTAGAGTTGGAAGGGACCATATAGATCATCTAGTCCAACTCCCCTGCTGAAGCAGGATTGCTTAGAGAATGCTACTCAGGACTGCATCCAGGCGGGTCTTGAAAATCTCCACAGAAGGGGATTCCACAACCTCCCTGGGCAGCCTGTTCCAGGGCTCTGTCACCCTCACCGTGAAGAAATTCTTCCTCATATTCGAGTGGAACCTCCTGTGTTCCAACTTGTGCCCGTTGCCCCTTGTCCTGTCACTGGGAACCACTGAAAAGAGTCTGGCTCCCTCCTCCTTCAACCCACCCTTGAGATCTTATAGGCGTTAATAAGGTCTCCCCTCAGCCTTCTCCAGACTAAAGAGTCCCAGCTCTCTTAGCCTTTCCTCATAAGGGAGATGCTCCAATCCCTTAATCATCTTTGTTGCCCTTCGCTGGACTCTTTCCAGTAGTTCCCTATCCCTCTTGAATTGGGGAGCCCAGAACTGGATGCAATACTCCAGTTGTGGCCTCACCAGTGCAGAGTAGAGGGGGAGAATGACTTCCCTCGACCTACTAGCCACACTCTTCCCTATGCAGCCCAGGATTCCATTGGCCTTCCTGGCCACAAGAGCACATTGCTTGCTCATTGTCATTTTGCTGTCTACCAGGACTCCCAGATCTTTCTCTTCGGAGCTTGGCTCCAGCAGGTCCACGCCTAACCTGTATTGGTGCCTGACATTCTTCTTGCCCAGGTGTAGCACCTTACACTTTTCCCTGTTGAACCTCATGAGGTTCTTCCTTGCCCAGCTCTCCAGCCTGTCCAGGTCTCTCTGGATGGCAGCACAGCCCTCTGGGGTGTCAGCCACCCCACCCAACTTGGTATCATCAGCAAACTTGCTGAGGATACACTCTGTCTCCTCGTCCAGGTCACTGATGAATATGTTGAACAGGACTGGACCAAGTATTGACCCCTGGGGGGCACCACTGGTTACAGGCCTCCAGCTTGAACCTGTTCCATTAACCATTACCCTTTGGGTCCTGTCACACAGCCAGTTCTCAATCCACCTCACTGTCCCCTCATCCAGCCCACACTTCCTTAGTTTTCCAATGAGGATGTTATGGGAGACAGTGTCAAAAGCCTTGCTGAAGTCAAGGTAGATGATATCTGCTGCCCTCCCCTCATCCAGCCAACCAGTTATGGCATCATAGAAAGCTATCAGATTGGTCAAGCATGATTTACCCTTGGTAAACCCATGTTGCCCACTTCCAATAACCCCCTGCTCTTCAACTTGTTTGGAGATGACATCTAGAATGAGTATCTCCATTACCTTCCCAGGGATGGAGGTGAGACTAACTGGTCTGTAGTTCCCAGGGTCCTCCTTCTCGCCCTTTTTGAAGATTGGTGTGATGTTGGCCTTCCTCCAGTCTTCTGGCACCTCTCCTGTTCTCCATGACTTAACATGGTCTTCTTGCACCAAGGGAAGGGCTTCCTTTGTCCAGACTTTCTCTGATTATTCCAAAGTCTGTGGCTCCTGAGGGCTGGCCTGAGCAGTAAAGACTGAAGCAAAGAAGGCATTCAGCAACTCCGCCTTCTCTGCATCCTCTGTTACCACGGCACCCGTCTCATTCAACAGTGGGCCCACATTTTCTCTAGATGTCCTTTTGCCTCCCATATAGTTGAAAAAACCCTTCTTGTTAACTTTGACATCCCCTGCTAATTTTAATTCCAAGGAGGCCTTGGCTTTCCTCGTTTCATCAAAAGCTTACACCAGCTCAAAAGTTTTGTTGAACATTCTTGCGTCTCATGGTGCATAGTGTAGATTGCCCAGTGTACCCTTCTGGACTAAAGAAACGTTGCACAGTTGCTTGAGAAAGGTAGTGGCTTACTCAACAGCCGCACCCAGCTTGTTAGTCTCCTCTGTCCTTCCAAACTTACTAGCAAATTTTCGGCGATGTAATTTATTAGTATATTGTGACAGAGAAGTAAATTTGCGTTAGTTATGGTACATCATCAAAGAAAAATACTTCTATTTGCTGTGTAAGTAGCCTGGCATATTCTTTTAAAAGAATATCTATTAAGACCAAGACTATCATTATATATATTTTTAATTGTAGCAAAATCAGCAAATGTATCCATATGTTACTTCTAATAATTTAATGGAAGCTTTTAAAACTGTCAGGTTCTTTGCAGCAAATGAAGTGTACTGCTTAGAGAAAAGCAAGCAAAGCTAAACATGTACTTGATATTGATTCAGTCTACACAACAGATGGCAACATGGATGCAAATAAAGTGCTTGTCCTTTTATTATTATTAGTTAATATTTACATCACTGGAATGCCCAGAGGCCTCAGTCAGGAGCAGAGGCCTATTATGCTAGACACCACACAAATACACACTGGAACATTTTGTTCCAGTATCATCCTTCCGCTGCTGCACACTAAACTCATTGATGACTCATTTGTATTGCCCAGAGAGTCATTCAAGCATACAGAAGGTTGATTTCCTCCAGCTGCTCTGAAAAGTTTATAACCTAAACAGGGAGGGAGGGAAGGAAGGAAGGAAGGAAGGAAGGAAGGAAGGAAGGAAGGAAGGAAGGAAGGAAGGAAGGAAGGAAGGAAGGAAGGAAGGAAGGAAGGAAGGAAGGAAGGAAGGAAGGAAGGAAGGAAGGAAGGAAGGAAGGAAAGCTTCTGAATAAAATTTCACTTTGAAGGTTTTGCCGTGCACAGATGTGTTACATCTTATAGCATAGATGTATTGGAATACCCCTTCACTTTCTTGTTTCTCAGTTTCCCTTCTTAGTTTCCCACTGCTCCACTGTTCACTTGTTTGCTTAATCCTGTCTCCTTCCCTTTGCTGCATTCTCCTTGTTTTTTCTCCATCGCCTTCATGGCCTGTGCTTTTACCAAAACATCACCCCTCATCCTCCAAGCCTGGCAAGACACGAGGAGCTATATAGGAACTACAAAGCATACTGTATTCTTTGGCCAACAAAGACATCAGTAATTTTTAACTAAACTAGTGCATGCAATTTTAAAATTCAAAATGTTCCACTCTTTTCTCCCAAATTGTCATGTATTTTAGTTAAGACAATTAATGTGTTGCTGTATTGTATATAATCAGTTCTATAGTACAACTGATTATTTTATATAATCAGTTATTATTTTATTATCAGTTATTATTTTATATAATCAGTTGTCCACAGAAAATCCTCTTTAGCAGGCAGTTTTTATCTGAGCACTATTTCTACCAGGTAACAGGAGCAAGCCCCCCAAAATTCATCCTTGCCCTCAGCAGGTGCATCATTCTGTCTCTCACAATTAAGCCCTAGTGGAGTTTGAAACTAGATTTCAATCAGGTACTCTCTGATCCTGTGAATGGGTCTCAACTACATTGGTATACAAAGTTTTTTTCTCTCCTCCTTTCCTGCTTTCTCACCTCTTAGGAAGAAAAATTGAAAGACTTTTTTTCAGAAGTCTACTAAGTGTTTTGATGTTTAGGATTGAAACAGGAACCTGCTATTCAGGTCATTTCAAATATGGTAGAAATTCAACTACAAAAAAAGAAGAATATTTTTTATGATTTTAAAATTCAAAAGATGGAATAATCAGGCTTTCTATGAAAAATTTGTTGCAGTATAAACTACAAATTACTGTAGTATTAGCCTTACAAAAAAGAAAAAAATCTTAAATGCGAAAGAAAGTATCCCTTTGCAAAATAAAAGCATTTAAACACTCAATTAGTATTAAAGAAATATTATCAATATAACTATGATGTCTTATAAGAAAATAATATAAATGTGGAAAAAGCTTAAGAGAAGTATTGCTTAGACTTAGTACTAAGAATCTGTACTTCCTAAAGTAATGAAGTCTTCCTGATAAAATTTAAAGGAACAAAATCCTTTGTACTTGCAGTCGGACATTAATAGGGTTCAGAATTAATACCTATACTGCTACCTTATACCTCTTCAAAAACGTCACAGATAGTAAATTTGTGCATAGTGTCACACAGCACTTATTTGATGAAAAGTTAAATAGTTTTATTGCTAGTATTATCTTTCTTCAGTAACTCTTGGGGATAAAAAAAATATATCTGCACAGATTGCTGACCAGTACAGCTTACTCTAAACTTACATGCCAAGATTCACTGAAACCAGTTAACAAGTATATTAACACTAATTTTCTTTGGGAACTATTGGCTAACACCAGGGAGCCCTGAGGTCCACTAACAATCATTATTGATGTGATCCTGTGACTCATATTTTTTGTAGAGAAGAAAAAAGCATGTTAGTAATATCAAAACCAAGGATAATTGATTATGTTCAATCTTCATGCAGCTACTCCTGTGCAAGACTGGTAATACTGTCCCAGTTACTATTACTGTGCTGCACTATTACAGGAAATGAGAAGCACTGCAACCTTCCCCTAAAGAAAGAATATGCTGTTCCATACAAATACTTCCCTTTTACTGATACTACCTTTTGTTAGGGACTGTTGCTTCTAAAATAGTTCTGGTAGGATTATTTACTTAGCTGTATTTACTGGCAATCAAATGGAAACACTAGGTCAAGCTCTCACCTGGGACTTGGGGGAAAAATATACTAACTGCCTATGTTTGCTAAGTAATAATTCCCGATTCTTTAGTAATAATTCTGACTTTATAAAGAACAGGTAATAGTGAACACAAAAATTAACGCAGAAGTTAAGATAACAGGAGAGGAAGATTGATCCATAATGGACTGGCAAATGATAGAACAATGTTATTTGTGAAAGTTCCCATCTCAGGATGTTTTGACCGTTTCAAACCGGGACAGAGGAGCTGCTGCTAGTGAACCGTTATCCATCAACTATTGTTCCGTGTATCTCCCACAGCTTATTGTCCAGTATAGATAATCTGCATTTTGGACAAGACTACATCTTGTCCTTCTGACATATGCAGTTTCAGAGGACTCTCTATTTGGCAAGGTTGTCTACAGAGAGTTTTCTGGCTTCAAACACTGCACTCCTAACTTATCTGCATATTGCCTTATAATATGGCTGTCTTACTCAGGTCTAAAGCCTTTACTGCTATATCAAGTGGGAGACTGTAAATAGACACACAAGCCATACGTGCTCCTACATACTGAGACGAACATTTCTCATTCCTTCTGCAATGAAGTTTTGGATCAAATCCCATCAAGTAGCTCTAGTGGTATCAGTTACATGACTAGATTCTATTGCCCAGCTCTTTGATTTATCTTCAAGTTTGATGCAAGTCACAATTCTGGAATTCATTTCCTAGCCTTGATTTTTCTAATTAAATGTGAATGTGGTGGCTGGACTCTGCACCAAAAATGACTTAGAACATGTGCTGTGAACTGCACATGTTCTCCAAAAATCCTTAACACTAAAACATTTTAGTAGCGCAATATGAGTGTTACAGTAATCGCAACTCTACAGTCAGGAGCCTATTATCTATTTCAGAGCAGTAATCTGAACTCTGTTCAGCTGGCATTTTTGGCAGTGGCACACATCTAATCAGAAGTTCTTGCTCCCCAGCTCATGCCAACTATGGTAATGCCATAACCCCTCACTGACAGCCTTGAAGACCTTCCTTTACAGGCAGTCCAATTGTACGAGGTAAAAACCAGGAATGACAAGAACATTGTGTAAGGTCACAAATTCAGATACTAGTGGTAAATCAAAGGCTTCAAATGCCAATAAAGCTAGAAATAATGAATGCCACTGATAGCAGCTCTCAATATAAAAAAGTTATTTTTAATGCTTTTTAAAGCAGTGTAAGTATGGCTTTAAAAAGTCACACAACCTTATTCTGGTAATGCGGAATAAGCTGCCTCTGCTGCCTCTGCAGCAAGGAGGTCATATTCTATTCTGGTTTATGCCAAGGACTCAAAACAGTATCCCAGGTTGACATTGGGGACAATAAAGGGAGAATCTTACCCTTAAAAGCTTATATTAAAGATGGGAAAATGCGTTTCTTGTCAAAGACACCTGGTCTCAATTTGCGTGTAGTTTATCCTATATTCTTATTGTAGTTCCAGATGGTAGACATGAAAATATTACTCCTCTGAACTTGACTATGACTTACTTTAGCTTTATTACAAACTGTGTGTAATTAGTGTTTGGTGCGGTTTTTTTCAGTATGGAAAAAAAGGCCCAGTTAAATTTTTGCTGTATCTATTTTGTGTATTGAGCTTGATCTCTGTCACTGCTCTGTTTTTTTATTTACACAATTCAGTTATATATTGATGAGTCACTCTTGCTTTAGTCTAGTATATAAGAAAGAAAAAAGTTTCAAACAATATGAAAAAACAAATGTAAGGCAGACATGTTGCTAGTACGGGTTAGAGGAATTTTAACTATTTTGGCACTCCTTTAAAAAAAAGTTTTAATATGTTTTGCTGCTGAAAAGAGGAAGACAGGCTATATATTGTTTTCTGTTACAGTACTTTATGAGCCATATAATTTGCCATGTGTCACATTTGTCAAATAATGCTTATTAATGAAGTTAATCTTGAGCTATTGGTTAATTCATCTGAAAATTCCTTAGCACCCACACATGATATAACCTTTTCATAAATGTGAGTCATTCACTTAAACTAAGGAAATGTTTATGGCAGTGTAAAACATTAATTAGTTATCAGTCTAAGAACATTCCAGGAACGAATGTTCAAACTCCTTGTATTTTAACAGATGACAAAGAGATTAAGTCAAATAATTAACCTTTGTATAATAAAAAGATGTCATAGAAGAGAACAAGTCTTTAGTGTATCTGTTAAATACAGAGAAAGAGCATGCAAAAGCAAGCAAAAATCTAATCAGCAAAAAGAGAGGCAGTTATTTCTCTACAGAAATATATTTTACATTGGATGTCATTCAGGTTACTTGTAGCCTTCAGTCTATGATTCACATTGCTTGGGCAGCATGTGCCAGTGCCACAGCAAATCCATTCCTTAGATTATAGTCTGAAATAAAGCAAATTTTAAATTATGGTCATGGATTACTAACTCATATTAAATAATATGATGTAGTGATTCTGCATTGCCTTCCATTTTGGGGACTGGCTTGTCCTTGGTTAAATAACGCCCTTGTAAAATTGCAAGGCAAAAATAAACTGTTTTCCTCTTAACTAAACGGAGATAGCCCTGTGATGTGAAATTACTGAAAAGATGTGATTTGGGGAAATTACAGTTCCTTGCTTAGTATGTATTGTGCATGCCCTACAGCCTTCCCTAACCAGTAGCTCCCAATTTCATTTAAATTGTAATGATTTCCTTTAAGGACAATTACGTTGCCTAAGAGCAATGCATGCATAATAATGCTGCTTTGGCATGGTTCAGTATAGAACGAGAGTAATAACTGTTTATTAATATGATAATTAACTGTTAATGCTTAGCAACCTAATTATATCTGTTAAATAACTTACATTTTGAAGCCAAATTCTAGCAAAAAGAATTCTATTAAAAATAATAAAAAGCTATGAATATCATAGTAAAGGCACAGTTACAGTTTAAATTGCGGGATTTTGACTTCACTTACATGAAAGAGATTCTGGATTTCTGTGTACCGTGAACAAAACTGGCTGTATGGCCTTCCTTGTTCTAATGGGAAATGGCTCAATGTTAGAATTTGGGGCTTATTTCAGGAAAATCATAAAACGTGAAGAAATTAATAAAACTATGCGTACTTTATATGGTTATTAGAAAGAGTTTAGAAAGATAGAAACTGTTTTTAGCAAGAGTTGTACAAGTTTCACCAATGATGATCTTAGGAAATTGTATTATTTTTCCTTTCTTTGGTCTAGCAACAAGAACTGACTTGATACTGAACAAAAACATGGACAAACACAGTCCTGGTAAGATCTTGGCTAGAAGCAATAAAACTTCAATGCTGTACCTCAAAAAGGTGGATTAATTGGTGATAGTCTGAAAGAGAAAAATAGGAATGATCAAATGCCTAAATGGTATAACCGATGACAGAAATGCATTTGTTTAGCCAAAAGAAGAAAAAAGCTGAGGAGGAACATGACAGTCTTCAAGTCAGAAGTTAAGTAGAACTGAGCAAGAATTGAATTAAGTAGAGTTAGTGAATCGAACACAAAGAATCATCTTTAACTGAAGAAAGAAATTTTGAGGTGAGGCATTAGAATGTATTTCTAATGATAAACATAGCAAACCCATGCAATAGTTTTTCTGAGAAGACTGTAAAGTCTCCATTACTGGAGGCCTTGAAAATAGTTAAGCAACTGTCAGAAATTACACAGGCTGAGCCGACTCTGAAGCAACAGGATGGCTCAGTCAGTTCCTGGAGACTCTCCGAGGCCTGGGCCTCCTTGGTAGTCTTTTCTCCAGAGCAGCATAACAGGACTATTATTTCAAATATTCAAAATTTTAAGTAGTGGCCTATGAACAGATTTTTTACATTAATTTCGCCAATTGTTCTCTGAAGTACTATCACTGCACTTAAATATCTGTGCCATTTGATTATCTTGCTTACTTTTTACTGGACCTGCAACCTATGCAGCAAAAGCTGCATTTTCACCTCTGTGGCTGCTAACATTGCAATTGCAATTTACATTATCCCTGTTTTACAGACCTCGGAACAGAAGCTCAGTAAATAAGTCACCTCAGAGTATCTAGAAGCAGAGATAAGAATCAATGTAGGTATGCCAAAGACAATGCCATATCATGGGATTCTATTATTTAGATAACCCTTTCTGAAACATTTATTTAATGTCCTATCATTTTTCATATGTTTGTCTCACACTAAGCCTCAGTCCAGAATTTTACATTATAATAAACAGTCTTTTTGAAACACTGACAACCCCTAATAGAATCATAGAATGGTTAGAGTTGGAAGGGACCTTAGAGATCATCGAGTTCCAAACCCCCTGCCATGGGCAGGGACACTTCCACTAGACCAGGTTGCTCAAAGCCCCATCCAGCCTGGCCTTAAACACTTCCAGGGATGGGGCATCCACAACTTCCCTGGGAAACCTGTTCCAGTGCCTCACCACACTCACAGGAAAGAATTTCCTCCTAATATCCAATCTAAATCTCCCCTCTTCCAATTTAAAAACATTACCCCTTGTCCTGTCACTACATTTCCTGTCAAAGAGTCCCTCTCCGGCTCTCCTGTAAGCTCCCTTCAGATATTGGAAGGCTGCTATGAGGTCCCCCTGGAGCCTTCTCTTCTCCAGGCTGAACAACCCCAGCTCTCTCAGCCTGTCTTCATAGCGGAGGTGCTCCATCCCTCTGATCATCTTTGTGGCCCTCCGCTGGACCCCTTCCAACAGGTCCATGTCCTGCCTGTGTTGAGGACTCCAGAGCTGGACACAGTATTCCAGGTGGTGTCCCACGAGCGCAGAGTAGAGGGGTAGAGTCATCTCCCGTGACTTGCTGGCCACACTTCTCTTGATGCAGCCCAGGATGCGGTTGGCATTCTGGGCTGCCAGTGCGCACTGCCAGCTCATGTTGAGCTTCTCATCCACCAACACCCCCAAGTCCTTCTCCTCAGGGCTGCTCTCTAGCCATTCTCCGCCCAACCTGTATTTGTGCCTGGGATTGCCACATTCCAGGTGCAGGATGTTGCAATTGGCCTGGTTGAACTTCATGTGATTTGCACGAGCCCACCTCTCAAGCCTGTCCAGGTCCCTCTGGATGGCATCCCTTCCCTCCAGTGTGTCGACCGCGCCACCGAGCTTGGTGTCATCGGCAAACTTGCTGAGGGTGCACTCTATCCCACTGTCCATGTCTCCGACAAAGATGTTAAATAGCACTGGTCCCAGTACTGGCCCCTGAGGAACTCCACTCGTCACTGGCTGCCAATTGGACATTGAACCATTGACCACAACCCTTTGAGTGCGGCCATTCAGCCAGTTCCTGACCCACCGAGTGGTCCATCCATCGAACCCATGACTTTCCAATTTTGAGACCAGGATGTTGTGCGGGACAGTGTCAAACGCTTTGCATAAGTCCAGGTAGATGACGTCTGTTGCTCTGCCCTTGTCCACCAAGCCTGTGGCACTATCGTAAAAGGCCACCAAATAAATAATAAAATCCAGTAAGAATCTTCTGGGTTTTCCATCCCCCAGTTCTTTCCTCTGCTCATCACTATTAAGTTAAATAAGAATATAATGTAGAATAATTTCACGTGATCCTTTTGATCTCCCTTGGATAGCTCTGAAACTGGTTTTATAACCTACCTCCTATCAGCTTCATTATCATCATCTATAATTCCATTCTTTAGGATAAAGAATACAACTGGATTTAGTATTTCAAATAAATTCTCCCTGCCATCCAAACATAAGCATTGAAATTTTCAATGATCAACAACAAGCATTTTAATTTAATTTTGTTCCAGAATTAAGACCAACTGTCATTTGCAGAATACGGCATCATATTAGCCAATGTCACTTAGTTGACAGACAGACACTTATTGAACTAGTATACTTTTTCCATAGGAATTCACTGAAATGCCAAGGTGAACATACAAGGGGTATGTTGAAGAGGATTAAGGATGATAAGTAATACAGGGATTGATTCAGAATCCACTGTAGTGATCCAGAAGTTTTATATTAATTCACTAGCCACTAGATTGGACTTTACAAAATAGATATTACAAATGCCAAAAATTCAAATATGTCTTAATAATGGTCATTTGAATCACAAAGATAATGGTAGGAGAACCGACTGACACAAAGTGTACTCTCAGATGTCTTATTAGCCCTACTCTAGAGAGTTTCATTTGTAAGAATTGAAGGAAGCAAAGAAAGGAACACTGAAATTTGTGACCTTTCATCACAACTGGAATAAATCAACTCTAAAATAAAAGGGCATAACACTAGCACTCTGCATTCTCCACACTGAGGAACCTCATCTATCTCTTAGAAGAGAAATGGATTCTTGGCAAACTGAGCTGGCTGACAGTGTTCTGACTTGTTTGAGCCAGCTATTTCAGGGTGATTCATTAAGATCTATTAACACAAAATTTAAGATCCCTCACTTTTCACTTTTTATTTCAGAATTAGAAATTCTGCTGCATAGAGGTCAATTAAACCCTGTATTATTACCAAGCTGATAAAGTAGAAAAGACTTTTATTTCCCTTTAACACATTTATGGGTGGTGAAGGCAGATTGTACTGAGTACCAGAGCTGTATTGCAATCAGAATCGGGAGATTTAGGAATCACTGAACTTAAGTTGATAGCTCTACAAAACTTACATACACACAAATATATATAAACATGAAATAATTACGATTAGCATGAATCACAGTATGATTTGAGTGTTTACCCCTTTCAGGGGAATTGTACTTGTATCCTTCAGTTCTCTGTGATGCAAAGAGAGGAAGAAGATTACATTTGCTTAGAGGAATCTAAAGTACTTACCAACGCAGTGCTGGTTAGTGTCTGTAGAACATGATGACCTGAGTTCTCTCACCTCACCCCAGATAGAGTCACCTGGCCCTAAGATCCTGACTTAAGCATGCTCAGAGGGTGTTTTGCAATGCCTAGAAACAGGCTGAGAAAGATGATCTACAAAACTCTTTTGCATTTGTTAAAGAGCTGCGTAAAACTAGTCAATAGAAAACACTCCAGATATATATTTCTAGATGCAGACCTCCCTTCTCAGAGACAAGAAGCCTCTATCAATTTAGGATCAGAAGCTAGGCCCATTCCTGAAAGTCTGGAGGTTTAACTGAGGTGGCTTATATTCATTAAAGAGTAGATGTCAGCAGTGCTCTCTGACTGTATACACTACCATAAGTGGCTACGTGCACTTGCCCAAACAGTGAGGGACCTGTGTTGACTTTGAAGCTCACCCCGAGGAAATTCACATCTGCATTTTAGTCTAGGTGAGTGCAACATTTGGCTTTCATGTGTAGCCGGATGACTATATGAAAAGAAATGCAAGACTTGTGGTGGCAGGTGGAGAATGGGAGAGAAGGATAAATCAGCAGTCTGGTTTTGAGAGCACACTGCTTGGATGTGGAGGAAATTGGGTTCTCGTGATTGTCAGTCTGCTTCTGATTGTCTAATCCAATTACCATGCAGTTTAAAAATACATAAACAGTTCAGGGCACAAGGATTTGAGTGTAAGCCTCTTTTTATCAGCAACACGTCCCATCCACTCATCTGCAAAGCCCAGTTTTCTAAATTGTCTCTATCTGGTCCCAGGAATCTCACGTCTTATTGTACATTGGTGCAGGTGCAGTGGTGGGAAACATCCATGACAAGTCAAGCTGTCATGGCGTTTCCCTCACCTGAAAATTGGAAAGTCTCTCAGGAGTAAGGTGTGGATTTAAATACTAAGCAGAGAAAAAAAGTGGCACTAGGTTTTGCATTTTCTCCCTAAAGTGCAAGTTGTTTGAACTGGGAGCTACCTGGCTAAGTACTGCTGAAGGGACACCTTTCTTCTGGCCCTGCATTCAGTGGAAGTGTCCGCCAGCTGCTACTCTCCAGAGAAGGCCATCCCCTGGGTGTGCTTCAGGAATGCCGTGAGCATGGCTGTGGGGCCAGGCTCGCCCAAGTTGTTCATCTACCACCAGCCCAGGTCACAGCGGAGGACAGAGAAGTGCTGGTCACCTCACTCCCCAACGGCCACTTCTCCTGTGCATGTGTGGGCACCTATGAAACGTAACAACTCAAAATTAAGGCATCAAATTAGAGTAAACAAGTGATGAATTGTGTGATTTTGGGATACATATCCACGTATGGTGGGATTTTTTTTTGATGCTCACTCTTCCTGGTTTGCACCACGTCAGTAGTTTCTTAATCTCCAGGCATACAAAAAAAATAATAAATCCAAACAGATAAAAAATGGCTCTTTCATCCTTCAGTCTCATTCTACCCTGTGGTCTAATGCTCTTCCTAGCAAAAATAGGAAAAGATTTGTTTGTATTATCCACAGATCACTGGTCAGGTAATTTTTTGTAACTCGTCTGTAAAGCAGTGGAGTGATTACAAATAACGAGAAAGTAAAAATGAAAATCACTCAGCAGTTGATACAATCCTCTCCATTTTGTTTTGTATCATTGAAAATCTTTTCTTGTCTCTTGGCATTTTATTTTCTAGAAATTAGTAAAGTGGAGAAAGTTTGGAATGTCACATGTCACATCTCTAACAGACTCTTGCTCACATTCATTTAGTGAATGACATTAGACCCCACAAGTGATCCCAGACCATATTCTCTCTTAGTGTCACTTTATTGTTATTTATTGTGTCACTAGAGCCTATACACAGCAATTTGTAGAGTGCGAAAGGCAAAGCTGCTTGGCACTCCTCAGCTTAATGAAACAAAAATAATATAATATTCAAAAATTAATACTCAAACACAAAAAAGACACATAAATGCCAGTGTAAAAAGGAGTGTAAAAGTGTAAACTGCTTTATTTATTATTTATTTTTCTCATAATGTTTTTCTGTCCTGGCAGAGTTTTCTTAGCACACATATAAATACAGACATGATTAAATTTTTGATGACTAAAAAAGTGTAGGAACATAGCCATTGTGAAGAAGACTATAAGGTGACCAGAAGAGACTGCGCAATTGTTGTGGGAAACAAATACAGAAGTAAAATGAAAGATATCTGGAAATGGAAGGTAAAACTAATTATATGTTTACAAAGCAATATCCTTTTGAGAGATAAAAAAAAAAGAAAACATTTTTTTCATAAATATATTTATATAACTATATAAGCTTCATTTAAACAAAAAAAAATTAATACCATGCTAATATTCTTATACATTTCAGGCTGATGAAAGATTTTAGAACAATGAAAGCAATATGTTCCTCACATTTAGGAAGAAGAAATATAACATAACAACCCAGACACAATAAGGAGAAACATATAGCAATGAAAAAAAAAAATCTTTCATAGAGGAAATATTTCCAGTCTGCAAAATGACAGAGCAGAGTGTAAAAAATGTAAAAAAAAAAAAATTATAAATAAAAGTATTAATTATGATGTGTAGCTATATTCAAAATCTTGAGATGTGAAGAAAATGTTCTCAGCAACTCATTGTTATTAATTTTCTACCATCATTGTAGATTAGTTCTAAGGTCTTTTAAAAAAATAATGATATCATAGGTAACTGTTTGTGGAATAATTGTCTCTACACAGCTGAAATTAACTTTATCATCAATCAATGTCACATTTGAGCCATAAATATCTGTACGATGTCACAGCTGTTAAATGATGTCACAGTGACACATTAGCATTATGCAACACTAAAGAGCTGAGGGTCACCAAACAGTTTTGAGATGTTACATGTACAGTACAACTTTTTGGCCACTTGGAGCCATTTGATACTGTTTTCACCTGATCCATCCATGAATAACAGAGAAATACAATTGTTATCTGCACCTGAGTTAATCACACTCACTAGTCTTTCTTTAAAACCAGTGGAGAAAATCATAAACTTTCAGACTATCATTTATTTCATTTTAAAGTCAGTATGTAAAATAGGTCAGAAGACCTTGAAAGGTCTTATTTCTGTCCCATGATTAGAAAAGGATCCTACAAAGGCTACATCACATGTAGATGTCTCCACTGTAGATTTCTAAAGTTAAGTGAGATTAATTCCACTAATACATTTTAAATCTCTATTTTTCTGTATTAAATCCTGATTACATGTGCCCAAAAGTGCAGGTAATGCTCCTGTGAGCACCAGTGATCACTGTGCTTGCTTCATCAAATCTCCCAAGATTCTGCCAAAGCAGCATATAATATTCCGAATATATGTACACAGAATTGTCTTTAACATTTTGGGTCCCAGTCAAAACACTATTGTCTTCAAGGTAATATTTTCTGAAGTGAATTAATTATTCATATCCTGAGAAAATGTTATGATAAGGAAGAACATCTTATGTCACTTAATTTCAGACATCTAAAAGTTACAGATATAAGACTGAGCCAGTCACCCTAGGTTCCCTTGATAGTCACTGGAAAGAAATTAGCACCTCCAAAGGGCAATGCCCCTGACCTATCCTAGATACCGAACATAGGTTGAGATGAATCATTCCCTTGAGTTGCCTATTTCTCTTTGTTGACTCTAAAGAAAGAATAGGGTAAGTTAAACAGAGAGATTTAAATTTTTTTATGCCTAAACTAGGGCAGATTAATCTTACCCTAGGAGAAAAAATGTCAGGCTACTTTGCACGGAAAGTTCATAAGAATATAACGGGGGCCAAATTGAACTCTGTTCAAAACAGGGCAACAGCACAAAACTTGGTGAATTTCTTAAAATGTACCAGGCTGAATATATATTCAGTATAATTGGACACTCAAGAAAACTCAGGAAAACTGTAAACAAAGAGGATTTTTTTATCAAACACAGAAAGAAAGTATCTGTTCTAAAGCAGCCACTTATTTTATATTTAATGCTAAGAATCTTTTTAGGAGTTCAGACTTAAAAAAAATAAATTGATAAACTAAATTTACCTGCACTTTTAGAATAATAAATTAACCCTTCTGATCCTGGTGTTGTACCCATAGAAAAGATTAAAGTCAACACCTTCCTCATAGGTAGGAGACTTTCAATAAAGAGGCACAGGCTTAAAGCCAAATGCAGAACCTGACCTTTACTGAATGCATGTCCGCAAGTTAGTCAGGGTTGGGTGGAGAGAAATGGTAGGTTTGGAAGAAACTGCCTGGAATATAAGAGAAATAACAATTTCTTGCCCAATTAATTTACAAGAACTATCCTATATCAATTAAACGTATATTTAAAAATTGTAATTGAAGTTGTTCTTAAAATATGGAAATTGCTTGCAAAGTAGGGAAATTTATTTTGTCCTATCTTGAATTTCTATTGCTATCACTTGCCAAATTGGGCATGAAATGATTTAAAGCTTTTTGCCAGGGTTTTGTGGTTGGTTTGTTTTGGTAATACTAGCTTAAAATATAAACATCACACCTTCATACAAAGTGCAAATGAAACCAAAGCATTTTAAAAGGTTGTTTTTAACCATAAAACCAGATGAAAAGCTCCTCATATGATAATATTTTTAAAACTATCAAAACCTTGAATATAAAGACTAAAGGAAAGGCAGCATTATACTATGATTCCATGTTCAGGAGCACCACAGGGGCACTAGAACTATGTAGAATATGAAATAGATGATGCAACATTCTATTTTTTTACTCTGGAGTTTATCAGAAGTTATATCAATGCCAACTAAATGAGACTAGGAGTAAAATTTTCCATAACAATAATCTTGTTTCATAATGGTGCTTTTTATGTGTCCACAGGCGACCCTAGAAGGAGAACACCAGATAAGCCACAAGTAGCATACAGTGTAATTATTTTAATGGTGCAATAAGAAAGACAGAGAGATGATTCAAAAGGTAAGAACTGAGCATAGAATTCCCCCAATCTAGACTGGTGCAGGAGCTGAACAGAATAAGATGGAGAACCCTGAAGGGAAAGAAGGATAGAGGATATATTCAGAAAACATATCAACATTAGATAGCTTAGTATTTAACTTTCAACGTAACAGAGATAGACACAAGTCCAGTGTGGAACATTTACCTAACTGAAAACATGCGCTTGTATGTAAAATGTGCTTTTTTCTTACACCAGACTTAATGAAATAATTCAACAATGTAACATTTACATTTTACAGATATGATGGGTTTCATGAATCTTTCTTTTACTTTTTACCTACATACTGTATTCAACAGAATGATCCATGGGTTTTCATAGTGGATAAGCACACAAAGGTCATAGAATCAGGCTCCACACCTGGCTGAGCTACTCAGCAGAAATGCAGCTGGACTGTGGAAACCAATTCTGCTAAATTCAGCAGGTGTCCCCCGAAGTAAGTAGCTAGGAACTACTTATTTCACTCAGACCAGTTTCTTTAATTTCATCCTTCCTGTGCACCACTGATTCCAACAGGCCTCACAAACAACCTCCTATAACGGAGAAGACTTAATGAGAAAATGAAGCCAATGTTCTGGATTAATGCCTTCCAAAGTCACAGGCTGTTAAGTAGGTGCCCAGAACAATTTTCAGACACATTCTCTAATCATCAAAAGGTCCTTAGTATCTAAGCAATGACCTCAAGCACGATTTTATTAATGCTTATCATTAACTTATTGCTACTGCATTCAGATTTCGAACAGAAAGTTGCTGCCAATCAGCCTTAAAATAAGCTTAAAAATCTTCCTACTTGTATGAATGTCAGTTAACCGCTTATAATATTTGATGGCAGGTTTTGACTGTGAAATTAGAAAAACATTGGATGATGATGTACTAGTAAGCACAGGACAAAATTATAATGACAGTATTTGTTACGGTAAATGCTGGGGTATACTATCAAACACAAAAATGCAGGGTGAAAGCTTAAGAAGGAAAGATTTTAAATATATTCTTTTCTTAAATAATGTAGTTTCTTAAATGTAATACACGTTTCTTGTGATCACTGTAGAGGAAGTTATTCTCTAAAGGAATTTAAATACGTAAGAGCTGGTGGTTAAAGACTTGCTGACACTGGAGAAAATATGAACATGAGGACTGGGTGGAAAAAGAGTAAGGAGAACAGTGCAAGAAGGGAATGAATTGGGTATGAAGGTTAGAACAGAAAATTGGGGGCAATTAGTCTGGAACACTGCAGAGAGGCCATTGTTCCTGGCTAGGACATTTGCTGAGACTGCAAATCACATATTTATTTATTTCTGCTGAACTAGCCTTCTAAGTAATAAAGTGCTGCAAGGGCACAGACCAAGAACAGTAACATAATTCATTTGAAATTAAGTCACAACAACCAGCTTATAGATAAATGGGTAAAGAGCTACATATTCTCCTGGCATAAATTGGGTATAACGTCATTGGAGTCAATAGAATAGTGTCATTTTACATCAGGACAGAATTTGTTCTACAACACAAGCAATAGTTTTGGCAGTTATGTCCCATTTTCAGTAATACCAAAGCTACAGAAAAATCCCATTTGCAGCTTCGTGTTGACTTGTCTAGTAGTTCTGTCTAACTGCTGGAAGGGTCCCCCAAGAATTAAAAAAAAAATCAATTTCCCTGATGGTGACATCCAAAGACAAAAATTTGGAATGAAATTCTGACACAATTTACACCTGGAAGTTTCACTGAGCTTCAATAGCACCATTTTATGACACATAAATTTGGTACATTGATTCCTATAGTTCTTTGCCATTTAAATGTCTGAATACTTGTGTAGTAATAAATACAACATCTGCATAAATGTAGGTTCTTTGACACCTTCAGCACTGATATTTCCTCCATATAAAGCTTAATCAATAAAGGAATGAGCTGGGTCAACTTGTCCAGATTGAACATTGGAACAATTTTATTCCTTAATGAAATTCCCATATTGTTTTTCTCTTTAGGCATTTAGAAATGATGTTGCACCTTAAAGCAATGATAATTCTTTATTTCACAAATAGCAGAATTTTACAGGGATCCCAAAACGCTTCAAAAATTAATTGAAATACTTGTCTCTGCAGAGGCATTGCAATCCTTTCTTGCTCATATTTTGTAATGTATTTGTTTCTTTCTTGTTATCACTTTTTGTTGTTGTTCATTCTGACATTTTTCAGGTGAAGAAAGAAACTAAATCTCTTTGAGAAGGCAGATGGATCCAAGGGTAGCATAAGCCTTACTAAGAATATGCCTTTTATTCTAAAATATTTATATCTTTTTAATTCATGTTTCTGACAGCTCGTGGAATCCAGTAGGAAAACAGAAATGGATTTTACCAAAGGGAAAGATTTGTGCCAGAAGGTATTAGTCATTTCCTAAATATTGCTACATATTTCTTCATGGTCTTTCAAGAAGCTACATGGACTTCTGAGAGTCTTGTACACTCTTTAAATTTCTTCTTCAGTCTGCTTAAATGCAGATAAAATAGGAAGAGAATAAGAAATTGTTATTGTTAATGCTGCTTGGATCACAGTCAGCTACTTACAGTTATGACAAGCACCTTTTCATCTTTTTAGTAAACAAGAAGTCTTAAACTGAGTCTGTCCGTACCCTGATGTGTAACAATAATGACAGGACAACAGCTTACAGTGGAGGCTTGTGGAATCCAGAAACTTAAAGAAAAAAATGTAGCCTGCAGTGATGAAGAATTCACAACAAATTTAGACTGTGTGCTAGTGATCTGCCATAAACATATTTTGGTGCTGGAAATACTGTGACTATGTTACTGTGATACCGGGCTACATCTACAAAGGACTTGCACACCGAGTACCAACATCGAGGCTTTACTATTTTGCTCAGAAGCCTTGCTGGATTGCCACCTACATCTATAGGCCACTGAAAACCCTTTATTCCCTGCCCAGTGATCTCCGTAATAGAGGTCCTGATACTACCACGCTGCTTTGTGCCTATGCCCTGGTAAGGCTGTTAAATGGCTGGTCTCACCAGGGACTTCCAGTATGGTCAACTCTCTTATACGTTTGAAAAGCATCACACAAAATGCTTTTATCCCATATCTTAGTAGTCTCCTAGGACAGACAGTCTGAGAACTAAATTCTCACCTTTAACCCTGGCCTCCTTTGAGAGGAGTACTCTATTACTATATTGAGAGTAGCTGGGACTTTCCTGTAGGCTTTCTCGTTGTTCAGTTTTTATTTTTCAGGTTTTGGGTAGCAGTGTGTAAAAGAGGTGTCTCAGGCTCTTATATAAGAGAATTCTTGTGTGAGAAAAATAATTATGTCTTCTTGAGGAAGGGTTTGAGGTCCTACCCTTCTCTATCCTCAGTATTTTCAAAGAGCTTGACTATTTCATGTGAATCCCTGTTCAGCTTACAAGTTTCTGACACCTCACTTTCCCCATGTATTGAAAAAGGACAAAATATAGTTTGTCTGCAGAGCTCTCAGAAGTTAGGTATTGCAGTACTTAAATTCTTCTCTGGATCCCTATCAATCTCCCTGGTGACCTGCAAAAGAAGGAAATTGTGCTGCATTTATATCCAGCACAGCATCTGAATATCAGCACATTACTATACTATAATTGCAGCTAGGTACATAGAGATGCGGATTCAAGTTATCCATTTCTGATGGTCTCACACCCACACGGAGAGGTAAGTGAAATGTCATAGCTGTGTAGAATATGCTTCCTCTTTATCAGTGACCAATAATGACTATCAAATATTAAATATTAAAACATTTAATTTCCAACCCTCTCTAGGTAATAATGGTTTTCAACATATTAGATTAAATTAACCCTGTTGAAATGTGATAAATTCGGTGAAGTTTCACCAGATGTGTATTCGATTTGGTAACAACAACAACAAGAACTTTTATCTGTGTTTCATTCATACCAAAGAATTCAAACTCCCTTATAAACAAAGGAATGAGTTCAGATACTAATGAAATTCAGTCACCCACAGGTGAAATGCAGCAGATTTCCTCATTTAAAAAAAAATAAATTTACATAAATGTTCAGCACTGGTAGAGGAAAAGAATCTCTGAGACGAGATAAATTGTCTGCAACTGATTTTTTTTTTTTTTTTTTCTCCCCTGAACACAGCAAAACACGTTGTGAAGTTTCAGGGTGAACTACAGCCACAGTTTTAAAAAAGAGGAAGGCTAAATTAGGCCCTTAACACATAAAGAAATTTATGAGAAAAATGACTTACAAAACCACGGATCACTATCTGTCTCAGGTAGGTTCAGAGCTGCTTGATGAGCCACTTATTTGGGTAGGGACACAGGACTGTTATTAAGAGAGGTATATGCAAGGAAAGAAAAGGCATTCTCACAATGAAGGGGTTTAAGGTGTCAATAAAGCACACGTTTACAGCAGTAACATAAAGCAGTTACGTGTGATTCACAGTTTTAAAAGCAGAAGTCATTTAGCTTGCTAATTACAATAACAGCTGCAAAATTGAAGCATTCTTCAACTATTTATGAGGTGCAAAGACAAAGCTTGGAGACAAAGCATTAGAACATTTGAGATCTGACCGTTAAGGGTTTCCTATTAAAACAGTCTCATCTGAGTCCAGCAGTCCCACCAAATGGGCTTTAGAAGCATCCTCAGCCTTTCCTGCTCAGTCCCTGTCCTGCATGATAGTTTTAGATGCTGCTGGTCCTTCAGCTGACTGTTTTAGCACATTGGTTGGGTGTTCAGCGTGTGAGAGGCCCCAACTGGATATTGTGAATTGAATTCTTATATGCCTGCAGAAAGTTCAATGAAATAGCAAGTCCTTTCACAGGATGACAAGGCCATAAACCACAGAGGCTTAAAACACTTCACCTGAGTTGTGGCTTCTGACTTTTTCTTTTCTGTGGATACCACAACCATGAAAAAGTGGGCAGTGACCTATGTGACAATTCCTGTTGGTCCATAGAAAAGTTGGAGGTCTATTTCCTCCAACTTTCTTTTCTGAAATTCACTGTTTCTCTTCCATTTCCTCTACAGATGTGAATCTGTTTTCAATCGGAATACATTATACTATATAGCCTAGTAGATAAACAGCTGGTTCTGCAGTGGGATCGATAGATTGATAGATTGGTCCAGGTCGGAAGGGGTCTCCAAAAGTCATCTAGTCCGACCTCGCTGCAGTCAGCAGGGACACCTCCAACTAGACGAGGTTGCTCAGGGCCTCATCGAGCTTCACCTTGAATACCTCCAGGGAAGGGGCCTCAACCACCTCCCTGGGCAACCTGTTCCAGTGTTCCATCACCCTCATAGTAAAGAACTTTTTCCTAATATCCAATCTAAATCTCCCCTTCTCCAACTTAAAACCATTGCCCCTCGTCCTGTCACTGCAGGCCTTTGTAAACAGACCCTCCCCAGCCTTCCTGTAGGCCCCCTTCAGGTACTGGAAGGCCGCTATGAGGTCTCCCCGGAGCCTCCTCTTCTCCAAGCTAAACAACCCCAGCTCCCTCAGTCTGTCCTCATAGCAGAGGTGCTCCAGCCCCCTGATCATTTTAGTGGTCCTCCTCTGGACCCGCTCCATCAGGTCCATGTCCTTTCTATATTGAGGGCTCCAGACTTGCACACAGTACTCCAGGTGAGGTCTCACCAGAGCAGTGTAAAGTGGCAGAATCACCTTTCTGGATCTGCTGGCAACACTTCTTTTGATGCAGCCCAGGATGTGATTGGCCTTCTGGGCTGCAAGTGCACATTGCCTGCTCATGTCCAGCTTCTCGTCCATCAACACCCCCAAGTCCCTTTCCTCAGGGCTGCTTTCTAATACCTCATCCCCCAGTCTGTATTTATACTGAGGATTGTTTCTTCCCAGGTGCAGGGCCCTGCACTTGCTTTTGTTGAACCTCATGAGGTTCATCTGGGCCCACCTCTCCAGCCTGTCCAGGTCCCTCTGAATGACATCCCGTCCCTCTGGTGTATCGACAACACCACACAGCTTGGTGTCATCTGCAAACTTGCTGATGGTGCTCTCAATCCCTCTATGTCGTTGATAAAAATGTTAAACAGTACCAGTCCCAGCATGGACCCTTGAGGGGCACCACTTGTCACTGCTCTCCATCTGGACTTCAAGCCATCGAGTAACACCCTCTGGGTGTGACCATCCAGCCAATTCCTTATCCACTGAACAGTCCACCCATCAAATTCATATCCCTCCAATTTGGCAAGCAGGATGTTGTGAAGGACCGTGTCAAAGGCCTTACTGAAGTCCAGATAGATCACGTCCATGGGTCGTCCCTTATCTACTGACCTAGTCACTCTATCATAGAAGGCCACTAGGTCAGTCACGCAGGACCTGCCCCTAATAAAGCCATGCTGGCTATCTTGAATCATCTCCATGTCCTCCATGTGCCCCAGCATGGCATCTAGAAGGATCTGTTCCATGATCTTCCCAGGCACGGAGGTGAGGCTGACAGGTCGGTAGTTTCCAGGGTCCTCCTTTCTACCCTTTTTAAAAATGGGTGTGATGTTTCCTTTCTTCCAGTCTGCAGGGACTTCACTTGACCGCCGCGACTTTTCAAATATCATGGAAAGTGGCTTGGCAACTACATCAGCTAGTTCCTTCAGGACTCTAGGGTGTATTTCATCAGGTCCCATGGACTTGCATATCTTTAGATTCCTCAGCTGATCACCTACTATGTCTTCACTTACAGTGAGAGGGAGTTTGTCACCTTGGTCACTAACTTGTGGGCCATCAACATGGGAGCTAGGAGGAAAGGGGTTACCAGTGAAGACAGAGGCAAAAAAGTTGTTGAGAACTTCCGCCTTCTCCTCATCCATTGATACAAGTTCCCCACTGTTGCTCATCAGGGGGAGTACGTTTTCTTTGACCTTCCTTTTCTGGTTAATGTACCTGTAGAAACCATTCTTGTTTTTTTTCACATCCCTTGCCAAATTCAGTTCTAGCTGTGCCTTGGCCTTCCTGACCTCATCCCTACACAGCCAGGCAACGTCCCTATACTCTTCCCAGGATGCCTGTCCCTTTTTCCATTTTCTGTGTAGCTCCATCTTGCCCTTTAGTTTGACCAGCAAGTCACGGCTCAACCATGGTGGTCTCTTGCCCTCCTTGCCCAATTTCCTACATGTTGGGATTGAGATTCTTTTGTGCTCTATAGAGAGCATCCTTAAAGATCTGCCAGCTTTGTTCCGCTCCCTTGTCCTTGAGGGCCATTTCCCACAGGGTTCTATTTACTAATTCCTTGAAGAGTTGGAAGTTTGCTTTCTTAAAATTCAGAGTCCTAACTGTGCTTCTCATGGGCTTCAAATTTCTTAGGACAGTGAACTGCACTAGGGCATGATCACTGCAGCCCAGGCTGCCTTCAACTTTGACATCCCTGATAATTTCACTTACATTTGTGACCAACAGGTCCAACAATGCATCTCCTCGAGTAGGGCTGTTAATTTCTTGCATTAAGAAGTTGTCATCTAGGCACTCTAGGAGCTTCCTGGAGTGCCTGCAGCCAGCTGTGTTGCTTATCCAACAGATGTCAGGGTGGTTGAAATCCCCCAGCAGGATGAGAGCCTGTGATAGTGATGCCTCCTCAAGCTGGAGTAAGAAGGCATCATTGACAGGCTCCGCCTGGTCAGGAGGCCTGTAGTAGACTCCTGCCACAAGGCTCCCTTTGTTGTCCTGATCCCTAATTCCTACCCATAAGCTTTCGACCTGTTCATGGCTATTCTTTAGTAACAACTCTTCACACTCTAGCCACTTCTTTATATAGAGGGCAACACCTCCACCCTTCCTTCCTCTCCTGTCCCTTCTGAACAGCTTGTATCCATCGATGGCCACACTCCAGTCATAGGATTCATCCCACCATGTTTCTGTGATGGCAACTGTATCATAGTTTTCCTGCTGTATAATGGCCTAAAGCTCCTCCTGTTTGTTGCCCATGCTGCGTGCGTTTGTGTAGATGCACTTCAGCTGGGCTGATTGTCTTGCCACTCTTTGGGGGGGATGAGCCCTATTTCCCACCTGACCATGTTTAGTCCCTTCTGTAGTTGCCAACCTATTACTTCTCCTTATGACTTCACTACTGTATGGAGGTTGGAGGGCCTTGCTCTCACCCCATCCTTCCAACCCTGATGTGTCATCCTGCCACTTGCCACAGACCCTTCTGATGTTATCGTTGTTATCCGCCTCAAGTGAAATGGCAGGCCGAAGGCTATCCTTAGGCTCATCTCTAGTGTATCTGTGTTTAACCCCCTCCCCCATTGAGCCTAGTTTAAAGCCCTTTCGACAAGCCCTGCCAACTCATGCACCAGGATCATTCTACCCCTCTGAGATGTACTCCATCTGAAATTATCAGACCAGGTGCCATATAAAGTTCCCCAAGATCAAAAACCCCAAAATTTTGTTGATGGCACCAGCCTCTGAGCCACTTGTTAATCATGCCTGACTTCCTGTTCCAATCTGCAACTAAGGGTATCGATGAAAAAATTACCTGTGCCCCTGTTCCCTCAACCAGTTTCCCAAGGGCCTTGAAGTCCTTTTTGATTGCTTTTAAACTTCTCTTGTCAACCTCATCGCTTCCCACTTGTATAACTACTAAGGGATAGTAATCATGGGGGTGCACCAGACTAGGCAACCTTCTGGTAACATCTCTGACCCGGGCCCCAGGGAGGCAGCAGACTTCCCTGTGGGAGGGATCCGGCCGACATATGGGGCCCTCTGTTCCCTTCGGAAGGGAATCACCAATAACAATTCATCTCCCCTTTTTTTTTAGGGTACTAGTTCTGATGCGAGGGGGGGACTCATTTGCTATAGGCAACCCCCCCAGAGGGTGTTTCTTCTACCTTCTCACCCTCCTCATCCTCCCTGCCTGACCCAGTGCACGCTGCTGCGGTGCGACAGCTATAGCCTCTCCAAGTTGCTGCCTTGTGCCGGTGTGTTTCTCTCTGTGTTTGAATCATATATATATGTATATACATATATATACATATATACATCTGGTCACGCCCTTACAAATATGCCAGGGGTGATCTGCACACAGTTTATGCTTAACATTTGAAAAATTCCCTTTACCTTTTGGAAGAAAGGAGGTGAGATTTCTTTATGAGGAAACTATGAAAGGGTCATTATTCTGTTTTTTGAGGCACATCCAGATAGAAAAATCTAGGAAAGTTACCCCCTACCTAAGGAAGAAATAGTGAAATACACAGTGAAGGAAAGTGAAAACGCATTTACATAAAGCTGATCTGAGTCTCTCTCACAGGATTACAAGTTATATTAAAAAGCAGTGCAGGGAAATGAAAGCCAAGGCACAATATCTATCAAAGTAGTGTAGCAAAGTACATAAACAGCCCTTTGACAGCTATCAAGCACTGGATGGCACTGCAATGGCACTGGCACTAAATACAATAAAATCCTGTACTGGTCATCCCCTGTCATATGTTTGGCAGTCTCATACTAAGTGATACTGTGCATGCTATGCTATCCTTAGGAGAATGCCATTAACTTTCTCTCTGGAGCCTTGTTCTTCTTATTTCCCCTATGAAAAAGATTTCCGGGGGAGCTCGTGATAGAATCTTCTTCTACAACTGTCCAGACAATATCTGGGAGCTGCTTTTCTATGGAATAAGAAAGGGAAAGGAAAGGGTAGCTGGCAGATGCTCCCTCTGTGCCTGGGCAGGAGCAGCTGGAAATCAGGTTTCACTCAGTACATCACCTGTTGCCCGTCTGCCATCTTAGCCTGTTTTTCTCAACAGCAATTAACTCTTGTTCCTGAAGAATAAAGGCTACTGTGAAATCCACCATAGGAAACAGTCCTTGTCTCCTTTCATTTCGCGCCCTCATTGGTTAACCATTTTGGGTAGGAAGGGCCCCTCTGTTGGACTTCCTTTTCTGTCCTCTGACTATCTCTTTTTTGCCCACCCACCAGCCTATCTAGATGAATAAAACCCACATTAAATATGCAATGGTTAGTGGAGATGTACTGGACAACTTGCTACTAAATAATGTAATTTAGCTAATTAAGTTAGACTGCTAATAAAGCTAATGATAGAAACAATAGTTTTGGCAACAGGAGCTGGGAACCGTGGAGGAGAATGTGATTGCTGCTTGGATCATATTCACCTTTTAAAGTGCTATTTTGACGTTCATAAAGCAAGCACTGCTTGGTGGAAAAAGAGAGTGCTTTCAGAGCTGCATAGATCAGTAATAACTACAGAATCAGGGGATAAAAAAGGCTGTTTAAGATTCTGGGTGGCTCTCACACCAAACTCTGTGTCCTCCAGAGAGTTCAGAAGCTCACAGCCAGCGTCTTCTGGAAGCGTGTCACCTTCGGTTGCTATTGATCAGTAGCTACCTACTGTTGTGCTGGAGATTCAGCTCACCAGCAACAAAGTATTGTAGGCACCAAGGGTGTTGCACAACAGTGTACAGAGTTTTTTGATGACTAAAGTAAAGAAAGGATAGCTTTGAATAAGGTCAGAAATTACTCAGTGATAACGTGTTTTCATGTTATCTGTGAAAGCATCACCATGGCTCAGTTGACAGAGGTGAGAGACTTCTCCAAAACACTGAGAAACAACCACAGAGGCTATCTTGTTTTTTTAATACTGAAGAAAAGAGCTTATTTCTCTTCTTTTTATCTTCATTTTTATCAAACTGAACTTGCACTATTTTACTTCAGTTTTATGCAATAATACTTTGTGAAAAGTTATTTATTTTTAGCGCATCAGCAAAATATTTCCCAAAGGTGGTCTTTTGAAAGTACAAAAAATTGAAGTGTATAATAATTTCTATTAAAAAATGAAAATTGTCTGAGATAACTATACGTTAAAAAAATTAAAACTATGCAAAAAAGAATTAAAGTTATTACAAATGGGATGCACACAAGTCACCAAAGTACAAACATGCACATCAGTTCAGTTTACAGTCTGGTCAACATAAGGACTTTCTGCCTAAAGTCTTTCCTGGAAATCCGTGGGCTTTAAGATTTTGCAGTATGTTCCCTCTCGAATTCAAGGTCCAAAACCTGGCTACAAGAAACTATCATTTTTTATATATTCAGTGGGGGGAAACACCTGTGCAGGTTGCAGTATGGAAGCTGATTACAATAGCTGAGCAGTGCTAGGTGAAGCCTGTTGACGATACTTTGCTTCCCATTCCAGAAGCTGCGCTTGGTACCTCCCTGTTCTCCTCTGCAGCCCCTGAGATCATGGCAAGGGTCTAGTCAGTTCTCTGGCTGGCAGTAGAAAAGCCTTTTTGAAACCATCGCCTGTCATACTCAAGCAGAAATCCTCCATGCTTTGAGCAATCATCTGATTTGTTTCCTTGAGGAATCCCTTACGAACCCACATATCTCCATCAAAACAGTGGTAAAGAGGAGGCAGTAGAAAAAAAACTGTTGAAGACAGAAGAGAAGATGCCATTACTAGATACACACACTAAGATGATCACAGAATCACAGAAGCACATAATGGTTAGAGTTGGAAGCGACCTTAGAGATCATCGAGTTCCAAATCCCCTGCCATGGGCAGGGACACCTCCACTAGACCAGGTTGCTCAAAGCCCCATCCAGCTGGCCTTAAACACCTCCAGGGATGGGGCATCCACAGCTTCCCTGGGCAACCCGTTCCAGTGCCTCACCACCCTCACAGTAAAGAATTTCCTCCTAATATCCAATCTAAATCTCCCCTCTTCCAATTTAAAAACATTACCCCTTGTCCTGTCACTACATTTCCTGTCAAAGAGTCCCTCTCCAGCTCTCCTGTAAGCTCCCTTCAGATATTGGAAGGCTGCTATAAGGTCTCCCCAGAGCCTTCTCTTCTCCAGCCTGAACAACCCCAGCTCTCTCAGCCTGTCTTCATAGGGGAGGTGCTCCATCCCTCTGATCATCTTTGTGGCCCTCCGCTGGACCCCTTCCAACAGGTTCATGTCCTTCCTGTGTTGAGGACTCCAAAGCTGGGCACAGTATTTCAGGTAGGGTCTCACGAGCGCAGAGTAGAGGGGCAGAATCACCTCCCATGACCTGCTGGCCACACTTCTCTTGATGCAGCCCAGGATGCGGTTGGCCTTCTGGGCTGCCAGTGAGCACTGCCGGCTCATGTTGAGCTTCTCATCCACCAACACCCCCAAGTCCCTTTCCTCAGGGCTGCTTTCTAATACCTCATCCCCTAGTCTGTACTGATAGCAAGGATTGTTCCGGCGCAGGTGCAGAACCCTGCACTTGCTCTTGTTGAACCTCATGAGGTTTACCTGGGCCCAATTCTCCAGCCTGTCCAGGTCCCTCTGGATGACATCCCGTCCCTCTGGTGTATTGACAAGACCACATAAGATGCATAGATACTTTATCTCAGGCCAGAATTGCAATGTAATAGATTATCTTATCCATCTGTTGTGGACTTTTCAGAAGGCTGTATCACCATGGACCTGATTCTCTTTTGTCTAAGTTTCTGCAGTTATGCCCCATGTGGTTTTGCCCAACATTTACAAAAATCACATTCAAATTAGAACAATGTTAACATAGTCATTATCTAACTGATTAACTTAACTTTGGGAAGGGCAAAGTTACTGAAAGGCAGTATTTTTCTTTCCTATCAGCCTCATTTTTGTGATCAGCAACTGGCTGACTTCCTTTCGCTTTTACAAGGGTTTTTGCACTTTCATTCACATTTCTACCTTTCCAACAGCAATTAGGAAGGGTTGGATAAAATTTACGTCAATGTTAGGCTATTAGTATATAATTAGTAAAGGTGTTTGTGCTTGAGAGCATGCATCTGTGGGAAACCAAGGAATGGGGGGTAACGTTCTTGAAGTCTAAGGCCCAGTCTTAAACATATGCTGTATATTTACTGTAATGGGGGAAACGTGGAGTTATTCACCAAACCCGAAAAGTTCTGCAGCCTGCTATTACGAGAGGCAGGTGTTTGGCGGGCTTAACAAAAAAATATGCCCTTCAGACTGCTCTCAGTTTGTCCTATCATGTCTTTTTCCATCTTCTGCCTTATAACATTTTCTATGCCTTGTAAACCGATAGGAATTCATTCCTCAGTGGTCATACACAGAGGTTAATAAGCTCCCAGCAGCAGCTGACTTGGCACTAGAGAAGAAATACTCTCCTCTACATCCAGTTCAGAAATGTTACCTTCATATCCCCTTCCCTGTTTTGGGAAACCATACCGACACAAAGTCTTTTTCCACTTCAGTCCTTCTGGATGTAGGCTGGCAATGCAGTAAGTTTTTCTTCCTGTCCTGTAGCTGAGAGGCTGTTCGTTGTGCAAAATGCTGGTCAGTGTGATGTGACACTGAGTCAGCCAGAGCCATGAGGTAGGTGTATCGACATTATTCCTTACGTCAAACCACAAAATAGGACTTAATAGTGTTAAAAATAACCATTCATTAGGTCACAGGGTAGGACAAGGTAACTATTACAATAGAGAAAAATAAGATTTTGTGAGGGAAACAGTTTAAACCATTTGAAAACAATTCTCTCCCCTATCCACTGTGTCTGTCCTTCCTTCTGACCTTGCTCTCCATCCAGCAGTTTTCACTGTGGATTGCGGCAGACTCCCCCTGACTGTCTCGGAAAGTTTCCTTTCCGTCACCTCTGCGTCTGTGCTCTCTGCTTTCTCGCCAGCTCGAACGCCAGCTGCAGGCTGCCTGCCTTGCTCCTCCCTCCACTTGCCAAAGGTTTTCCAGCAAAGCCTCTAAGCTGGCTCTCAGAAAAACAAAACAAAACAAAACAAAACAAAACAAACCTCAAAAAAACCTAAAAAACCAAAAACATCTCCCTCTCCCTTCAGAGGGTGCAAAATCCAGGACAAAACAAAGCAGCAGCTTTTGACCTTGCTGTCCAGCACAGCCTTTCAACAAAACACACTGCGCAGGGAAACTGTGAAAAAACAAATAACTCGGGCTGTTTAACATGTCACAGTGACAGGGTGGTGAACGGTAGGAAAGGCTAAAAGAATTTAAGAGATTATTGGAGGACAAGCGACTAATCCTATGTGTATTTCTCCCACATTTCTTACATCGTAAAATGTCATTCACTTGTGTAGCCAGGAAGCAGAGAGAGAACTTGCTTGTTTAAGAAGAACAGATCAGGAAGGTACTGAGGATTTTTATTACTCAGAAGGATTCCTTCTAAGGTGATAAAAGAACATAGTTATCTATACTGGCACAAACAGCAAGGTGTCTCTGCCTTGTAATATTAGAGCCAAAATATGACACTTTCTGTGCCTTAAATTCCATTTTTTTTTAACCTTGGAGGACGTGTACAAATTCCACTATAAAATAAATAGAGTTTTGCACCGAGCACTGAGAATGTTAGAGGTTAAAAATATTCTCTACCTCCTGCCTTGTCTGTGCCCTGCCATCTCTATATATTTTCATACATATGCAAGTTTATGCTGCAAAAAGGTTCCTAGCAAGAGTTTGCTGTTCAAAATGCTATGCATTATACCTGATAAAATGCTGAGATAAAATGGAATTACAAAAAGCTATGAAACACACCTCGGACAGCTTACGATGCTGGGCTAGGAAATGTACCTCACAGGAAACTATGAAACCTGTAGCCTAAAGCATGGCACCAATCAATCTATGAGAAAAACCAATATGTATGATGCCTGGGTTTCGTGTACTCAGTGAGCATATTCACACGATAAGACTTTTTATCATTTGAATGTGCTGCACCAGAAGGGAAAGGATAAAAAGTACACTGTCACCAATTTGGAATGAGGTCTGTAGCATTCTGCTGGAAAGGAAACAAGGAAATGGACCACAAATGGGAGAAAGGGAGATGTCTAAACGGGCAAGACTTTCTCAAAAAACCCCAAACCTGCAAGAATGAAGACAATAATTTTTTCTACAGATTTTTTTAATTATAATCCTCAAAAGATTTGGAGACAGTAATTAATATAAATGTTGAAATGTCCTCAATTTACCTTCCTTTTATTTTCTTGCTCCTTGCAATTTAATATGATAATATGAGCAATGTTGAAGAATTTTTTTCCACCTTTTCCAATCTTCCAGACCCCCAGTTCCTTAAACAGTCATAAGAACACTGAAAGAAATATTAAGCCCTGTAATTTTTCTAGTCTGCCACTCTTCCAACATTCAATATTTTGAACTTACAGGATTCCTTCTTTCACCATTCTGAAGCTTTCATAGATGCAAAGTTACAAATATAAAATAAATACTAACAGAACTGTCACTCAGTGCATTGAACCAAATGGCAAAAATGGGGTAGGAAGAGAAAGGACGAGTAAAGGAAATTAACAAAAAAAACAAACCAAAACCAAACCAAAAACCAAACCTTTGTCCAAATTAGGTGCTTTTAAAAATAAATGTATGCATGCATTTTTTGCTTGTGTCTTTTTTTCTGGTTTGATTTTTGCAACACTGAAAAAATCTGCAATATACCATTTGTTTATGTTTTTGGCTTTGCGCAAATGTTTCTCTGCTTTTCAATAAACTCTACTCATAACATGTAAATATCTGTGGCAAAGACCATCCCCCTGGAGTGATACAAGATGCATTGCTAAGCAACATTTTTTGAGTTTGCTTTGGTTTTGTCCTTTTTTTCTCTCTCGGAGTTCTTTTTGTCGTTTGCTTTCTTACCGTATGAACACAGAGGGAAGTTCCACAAGGGCCTCTTTCTGCAAATAATATGCACGCAGCTATTTAAAGACTTCAGATTTCAGATAGCCCATGCAGAAGATCATGACATTTATTAAATAACTTTGATGCTTAGAAGCAGAATCCCACTGGAATGTGGGAATACAAATCCAGAGTATTTCCACACCAGATTACCATTACTCTCTGGGTGCACGGCTCTGCTGCAGGCTCAGCTTCACAGCAGAAAGTGATGAACTTTTCCACTTTTTTTCCCTTTCTTTGCACTTTGGTTGTTTTGTAAAAAAAATCTGAGCACATAGGCTACATGAGAGCCACAGAGAACTCCAGCATGGCCCCTTAACCAGGTGAGGACTTGGAGACACGCTGGAGTATGCAGTCTTTGACCAACTGCTGACACAACCTCCGCTTGTCTGAGTCTCACCTAACTAAAAATAGAACACCTATACAACAGAGCTCCTCATATGGTTGAAAGGCAAGCATAAGCCTGAAGGTCTCAATGTGCATCTCTATACCTAAAATGTTTGAAAGTTGGACATGCTCTAAAATTTCCAACCCAAACAGTAGAAATGCAAGCATGCTTATGTTCATAGATTTGTGGTTGTGCAAAGCGTTCCCAATACAGAATACTCTAAAAGCTCCAAATACTCTAAATACTCCAAAAGCTAAAAACACAAATGCAAAATTTTTGGCATTTTCCTTAAAAAAAAAAAAAAAGAAAAAAAAAAAAAGAAAAAAAAAGGTACAAGCTGCTTCTGAAGCTGCCACTTGAGAATATGAAGCTTTTCAGCTCCTCAAACAATATCATGTCTTCCTGCCTTGCTCTTCTATTGAGACCTGCATTTTTGTTGATGCCAGTGTTAGGTTTGACACAGCAGCAGCTTCAAATGGGTTTACAACTGACCAGTAGCAGTCAGAAATGAGAAGTTTCCAGATGTTTATGACAAAATGCATCTCTACAGACAAAGAAATTTTATATTGGTATGATACCAGCAGCTCCAAGGCAACCTTGACATAAATTTTCAGCAAACATATTCCTGCCATTGCTAGCTGTGCTATCCTATCAATTCAGTGTGATTATCTAGTCCAATACCAGGAATCCACATTTAATAGATGGTTCCAGCAGCAATCCTCTGACACCATCAGCTAAAGCTTGTTCTCACTATCTTCTTTACCCTCATCTTTATTGCTGTCTGCAAGAGAGCTTCCCAGTTCCATAAACTGGTATGTAAGGGCAGGTATTTGCTTCATAAACTCCTGCTGTTTCTCAACTGTTTGCTGGTGAAATGGAGGATTTTCAATACGGCATGTAATTAGCTATTACTGAGCAAGTAAAAACAGGAGCGAGAAGTGTTTGTTGTTGAAGTGTAGCAGAGAAAAATGTGATTTGTCAGGGTTGTTCCTTCCTACAGTTTTTAAATTGCACCATGTCTCTCCCAAAAACGAATTCATGAAAGACTACAGTATTTTTACTAGTGATCTCTACTTGTGGAAATGGAAACGCCTGGCTGCGCTCCAGAAAAATAAACCCTCTGTGAAGAGAAACAACCTCACCTCCCAATATTGCATATACCAGAGCAGCACTGCAGATGATTATAGGACACTTAGGCATGGAGATGCACAGGTAATTCATGGACAACCCTGTTCATTTTGATAGAAATATTCATTTGTAATGAGATAAAAAAACTAATTTTGGGCAAAAGTTACATTTTGGGAAGTAGTTACATGAAGAATGTTACTTTGAGGTTTCACGCTTTTGTATTGTATTGAGCAATTGTATTTGTGTGCTCTTTTCCACTGAGTGCAGAAACCATTTTTACAAGCACTGAAACTATGTGGCGGGGATGGTCTGAAACGCTCTGCCAGTGCCTTTGTCACTGAACTGTATTGTCCTCTAAGCACACCAGAGATCAAGGCATTAGGCCACTGACAACTTCACTATAGTACAACTTCACTGTGGTGCTGTCAAATATCAGCACATAATGCATGTAAATATTCCTATTGAACAAGTAATTAAGCTTGAAAGTATGGTTGCAATAACCACCAATCAAAAACCTTGTTTTAATTATACCACGCTTACATAGATGATGCTCTCTTTTTCTTTTTGTTTCCTTGGTGTTGCCTTTGTTTCTGCTTCATTCTTGGCCTTCCTGACTACAGCCCTTTCTTGTCAGAACACTCCCACGTCTCTTGCTACCTAGTGCTTCCTAAATGTCTATCATCTCTACAGCTAAATTGCATGAAGCATTACTTTGCTACCAAAAAAACCAAACCCAGACTGTGAGGGATCGCATTTTCCTATTTGATGCTCCTATGGACCGTTTCCATTTCCCCAGCTATCTCAAGACAGGAAGCCCAGCTGTTTGCTTTTTTCACTTCTTTCATTACAGTTCACACTTTGCCTCCAGATACCCTGCTAGAGCAACTGTCTTCCTACACCAAAACCCTCTGGAGATGTAGAAACATTAGTGATCATGTTGGAAGTACTAATGTGCAGAAACCTACCCTGTCCTGTGTATGCTGCCTCCCTCAAGTTCTGCACAGGGAGCAGCAGTTAGTCTCACAGTGCTCCTCCACCTGAAAATAAAAGAGAGTGGATGAAATAAAAAAGGTTCTGTCCTCCTTATAAATGCATTTACCAGGCAAACATCCAAATCCAGCGGAGTTCTGCCTGAAAAAGCACCTGTCCCTGTGGGCCTGTGGTTGTTGTCTCTTCAGGCAGAAGCCCTGCACACTTCCCCCATCCCCTCCACCTTTATCCCTCATAACCAGGTACACTATCAGCTCTGTGGTCTCTTCCTTACCTGAGAAAGAGAGGTCTTTGATTATCTAAATGGGTTTGAAATAGCATTTTTATTATTTAATTACTTGATCACAAAGAAGATTATGGTCCTATCCTCCTTGTGACCAAACTTTATGGGAGAGTCACTGGAATAGGGAAAGAATTATCTGACAGGTATCCTCTTTCCTTCAGCTCCATTCCTGCAAGTGTTTGCAACTTTTTGTGTCAGGCAATAATGCACTGGATGCAGTAACATTTTTAATTACTTCGGCCACCATTCTAATACTATCATTACTTCCATACTATGTGCTCATATAAATGTAAGCTTATTGTTGAATGCAAGTGATGTCAACCTTCAAAATGGATGGTCACTTTAATTATAACAGAATTATAAAAGAAAAATTGCTTTTTAGCCAGTATTATCCTGTCGAAGATTTTGTCTGTAACTAGTCATCTTGACAGCTTTACTGAAACTTTGCTATAATTAAATTCCTGTATCATGTAACCATCTTGTTTGATTTTATTTCATATTAGAGCTTTTAATTCATTTAATTAACATTATAGCCTCATTAAACAATGGTATGTTTTTAATGCACCTCATTTGTAAAACAGATATTAAGTTACATCCTAATGGACCCATTGCACTCAAGTTCTGTACAGACTGTACTCTTGCCTGACCCATGACTGAAATTAGACACAGCCTTAGACATTTAAATTCTTGCAAAATAGTATGAAACTGTGACAAGCAGGAGTGGGATAACACATGAAAAATATAAGTCCTCCTTTGGGAAAGCAAGGATGGCAGAGAGTTGCAGGATGTAAAGGTGTTTGTGGTCCAGACAAAAAAAAATGCAACTTTAATTAAGACAAAAAATAACACTTTTCCTAGCAATCTCTTATTTACATATAGGATTTTTGGTTGTTTGTTTTGTTTTGTTTTGTTTTTAAATTTTTCCCAGAAAATGGCAGAACTGAATTATAAAAAAAGGGGGAGGAAGACCTGTATAACTCATCACCTGTTGATGGAATAAGGTTTTGTAAATTGTTACCACTTGCTGCATCTAAGGTTGGAAATAGAAACCTCTTAGTACTGTCAAGTTGTCAATGTAAGATGACATTCAAATCACGTCTCTCTTTAAGTCCTTTCAAAGAGAACATTTCCTACCATAGGTACCATACTATTGTTTGATGAGTTAAAAATTACTATTTGCTGGTTTTAGTTAGGTTTTTAAAATATTTTTTTTTATAACTTTCTTACTTAAATTTGAATTACATTATATGAAGCACAAATAACTAAAGACAATTATTAAAATATGCACTGGTCAAAAATAAATGATATTACAAGTTATTCCCTTATTTTCTATTATGGTAATTTTACATAATATTTTGTCACCTTAATTGAACTAAACCAAAGATTCACACTAATAGTGGATGTTAGCTTAATTTCTTTAAATGCCTGTGATTAAATTAACAGCCTTAAGGCATCCAAGTATTTTGTTATGACAATGTATTAGGCATTTTGTTGTCCCGAAAGCAGAATGTATTCAATAATACTTTTTTTTTAAATTATTTTAAAAGGGTAATTACTATGGCAACTGCCTGGCTTCATGCTTTCACTTTGCTTGTCAAAATCTTTGGGGAAGAGATGTTGGTTTGTGGATGACATGCAGTACTTAAAAATATCCTCTAGATGGCACTGTTTACTGCATTTAGAAGATCTGCAGGCGTTTATAAGAAATAGCTGTAAATTGAACGAAATACATTTGACAAGTATTGTTGGAGCCTAAGCCTGCTCTCTTGACGTCAGTGGCCAAGATTTAAGCAGTTTCAGTGAAAACAAGTCGAGCTTCTATATTTATCTATAAGACTAAACAAAAATCTCATACTTTTCTTTCAACAGAAAGGACCGCTCTTTAAAATACAATTTAAATAGTTTTCATTGCATCCTAAGCTATAAAATGTACTTGAGGAATGCTTCTTCATTACTGAAACTCCTTCCTACATACACACACACTTAATTATTCTGGATAGCTTTGTTTAAAAATGACACTGTATAAATATTAATCTTTTTTTCCCAACTATTCTTTGTTCCACGATCTATATTCATTGTAGCACAGTAAATTTGAGTTCATTAGATCAGTTACTGCTATTTAGATGTAAATGTCTGTGAGGAGGATTAATTACTCTCTAATTCTGATTTTTTAAAGTTAGGATAATGAAGACATTCGCTGACATTTCTCTGATAAAAAACCCTAGAAACTCCCCTTGTGCCTCTGTATAACACAGTTCACAGCAGATAAAATTTTGGAAAGCGTCTGGGTAATTTTTATGGGATTTGAGGTAGTAAATTAAGTTAGGTTGAGCTCCAAGAAGCCATTTAGTGGTTGAAATGTCCATGCTCAAGTTGTCTGTCCCCCACAGGGACACCTTGGTTGCCTCAGGAACACATGGGAACAGTGAAAAATTCCAGAGTGCTCTCCTTCAGAAATGAGTGAGAGTCCACTCTTTCCTTTAAACTAGCCAGAGAAGAAGGAACTGTGACCACCATGGTGATTTATCCACAAGCACCTGTAAATCATGTAGTTCCACATGTTGCAGCAATATTTTGAGCAAGTTTCCTTTTGCACCTTCCTAAGATTCTCTTAAAGAATGAGAGCGCCCTGTTTAGGAAGCTGAAAGTAACTGTTAGTACGAGTGCTTTTGAATCACCTGTTATAGACCTCGTAGAAGTGGTCAACGAGCCACCAAGAGCACTTGAATCACAGGCTGAAAATTTGACAGTTCTCCAAGGAAGCGGGAAAGCCGAGAGGTTTTTCCCCTCTTTGGCCCGCATGATTTGAGCCTGCGCTGCTCTGCCATTAGTGGAGTGTCTTAACCTGAAACTCCTTCGTTTTTTGAGAAGGATCAGGCTTACTGGCACTATGCAGGATTTTTTTCAATGCCTATTTCACATAAGGCATGTACACAGTTCATGGAGTAGGGAATGTAAGCATACACACAACCTGTCCCAGTAGGGATTTAACCCTAATATCAATGTAAACAGCATCATCAGGAGATGCAGTCAAGATGTTCTTCCAGAAATTAGGAGATGCGATTTTGAGTCTATGAAGACAAGAACTGAATAAATGCCTTCTGGGCTAAAGGAATATTAAAACCATTTAAACATAAATTTCATGGTTGTGTTTAAAAATAAGGTAAACCAACATGCAATGTGTTTTACACAAAGCTTGATTTTGTAGGCATGCATTGTTTCATTCAGTGAGAAGAGGAAAGGCATCTCATTCGTGGATCCTGATAGGGCCTAAGGTATGTGTTGCTCAGACAGACCAAGACTAAGATGCTTTTGAGCAGCCACAAAAGTTCAGCATCTCAGAAATTATAACTATGTAAATTGAAGCAAGTTGTGGAGAAACTTCCTCCAGTTTGATGGCATTTAAGTTCAGGCTTTCAAGATTGTGTTCCAAGGTAGATGCCTATATTCTGTCCATAACTTTAGACAACTGAGAGCTTTTTAGATCTGTTTTTTTAAGCTTTGTTTTTTTAACCACATATCTTCTCAGTGGTCTTACAGAAGATCTACTTCACATCAGAACAAGCAATAACAGTGTTAATGAGAACAGGATTTGTGACAGTATACTTTAAATCAGAGTTGCCTTAGGCTACGTGGGAACACTGACATAACCATTTGTAATGCTAACTTCATACAATTAAAGAAAGAATTATGAAAATGAGCCTATTTTGTGAGCACGATCTGGGTTCTCAACATTACTTCCTCTTATTATTACCAAGACATTCAGGTCCTGATCTTGAAATGAGTTCCAAGTGTCTTAAAGCCCATGTTCAGGCAGAGGACATTTCAGATTCAAGACCAATATACCTTTCTCCCCCATTTTTAGGAAAACAAAAACAAATGAGCTTCTGAAAGAGAACCAGTTAGGTTCAACTTCTGCAGCCTGATCGGAAGCTTACATCCATTTAGTAATAAAAAAAAACAATAGAGAAATTAGTCTTCAGCCATAGACATGTCACTGCCAAAGAATGCCAAACTGACAAAAGCTTTGGCTTTTACATTATGACATTTTAGATTAAATGCTTCCCAAATGCCTGATAGCGCTGGCTGAGGAACACCTGGGTAGTTGTTCCATAGAGAAAGTATAGGGCACTGACCCATCGCAGTCTAAAGTGGGATAAGAAACACTTTTATCAAGGGTATGGAGATTTTCACTCCTGTTCTAAGACTTAGATTCAAGGCCAAATACTTAATGGGGAAGAAAATTCAAGGCTTACAGCTCCACTGGTTCTCTCGTAGTAGCATAGGTATGTGTACAGAGAAAGATTCCTGCTACACCATCTGTAAAATATATGTATCTCTAGGGCTAGCAGAGACAGTCTCTTCATTCATTTAAATGTAATCATGTTAATAAGAATTTCATCTTTTCTGGATTAAAAAAATTCTTATTTATGTCAGTAATGAACAGTATATTACTGTGCTGTATACAACTGGCTACTCTCATCTTATAACCTGAAGTCCTCTGGCACTCACGTTGTAAGGAAAAAATCCTCTTCAGTAAGATTCCCTGCATTTCTCAGTGAAGAATCAGCTGAACAGTAATGTAAGCCAAGCAATTGCTGAAGTTCACCTTTGAAATGACTGGCGTTCAGCATATAAAGTTTACTAAATTGCGCAGGTGTTTTGGGGGATTGACAGCAGTGCAGCAGTGGGAAAAAAAAGGCTTTGTAATTACTATTCCACACTGGTATGATAATAGCATAGGCAGGGTGGATCTGGTTTTAGAGTGACTGACATACTTTGCAATGCCTGAAAGTAAAAGACCTCCCAGTTACGGAAATGGGATAAACTTATCATTTTTGTATTATGCCTTCATGTGTCTTCTCCTAGCATCACATGTATTTCGTCTGAGCTTTCAGTCCAAGAAAATCTGCAAGTTTCTTCTTTTATTGCACAAATTTACTGTCTTCAGTGACAAATAGCTACATAAATATATACTATACAGAAAAAGAATGTCTGAATAAGACTCTGAATGAACTTGAGTTACTGTTTTCCAAAACGTCGGCATCTTGGAAACAAGTATCCTCTCCTCATTGCAGGCCTGAGGTTTGCAAGCATGGATGTAAGCTAATGAGCCAGAAGGCCTTCAGTCTACCCAAGCTTTAGAAAGATAAAGGGGAAAGACAGAGATACGAAAGGGAATCTAAGCACTGATCCCTGTAAATACATCTGAAAATAACAACTTTCTGGCATATGTCAGAACAAACTTTGCCAGGAAAAAAACTATGATGCTTCCAAGCCATTCCTAATATTGCTCTTTTTCTGATTCTAAGTTGTCTTCCCTGGGAAAGAGGATTTTCCTTCCTCACACAGCCTAAGTCTGCCCAAGCCCAGTTGCTGGGCAGAGGGAGATGAGTGCCCTGTTAGGCTTTGCACCGGGCCACTGCAGCACCCTCCTGCCTCTGTTGGGACGAAAAGCAATCTAATCTACCTGTCTAGACAAGGCTTTGCTCTGGTCTGATCCCTTTCTTTGGTGTTGCTTGTGACATCCAGAAGTTTGACAAGGAAAGCAATTATTGATCAGTCTGAGGTGTGTTTTGCTGTGATAATTGTCTGAGCATGACTGAGTGATGCCCCTATAGATAGGTGCTTACTTATTTCCTGAGGCATGTCGTCCTTAGAATGACAGAAACATTGATAAGGAAGAGGACAAAATGACTAACTTTGATGGAGTTTGTGTTGAAACATCTGCTGCTTGTCAACATGGGAGGCAGAAGCAGTGATTTATTAGTAGTAAAAAATGAAAACCAATGAAACTCTGTCTTACTCTTCCCCTAAACTATTTTCTGACTATGAATGCTCAGTAAGTTCCCATGAAGAGAAAGTACTTCCCCATTACATGTATATTTTTACTTTGCTTACATTGTAACTTACTACACACATAATAACACATTCTTTAAGACACTGAGTAACTTCTGCCTATTAAGGAACCTGGCCAATAAGTCACTGAATAGAATAGTGACAATCTACGGGGAAGAAAAATTGTGACTTTAGTCTTTTAAGATTTTTTTTCTCCTGTGCAGAATCTAAATATTTTTAGGATACTGAACAGAACGCAAATGAATACGAAGATATTTGGTGACATTTCCGATTCCCTGCATGCATACCAAACACAGACCTGTAATTTTCCCCCATTGTTTTAATGAGAGTAATTTCATTTGGATTAATCCTTTCTTTCAAGCTCAGCTCTGCATGGGCACTCTGCAGAATTCTGGCTTCCAAATCAAGAGGAGCTCTGAGAGGAATTAGCCTCCAGAAAGCCAAAATTACATCAAAGTACTTGCCCAGAACATGGTGGCATGTACAGAGTTGGGGTACTGCTGCCTATTGGAGGAAGACACACACCTTCTCTTTTTTTGGCTCTGAAGCCCTGAAGAACAAATGTTCTTTGAGAATCACAACCATGCCACTGGGGCACAGAAAAGGGATGCAGTTCAGGAATCTGCGCTCTTCCCTTCAGTGCATGTGCACAGTAAATAGATGGGCATAATCAGCTCGATGAAAGACGGTAGCTATTGCAGTATTTCTACCATCACATTGCAAAACATACCACCCCCAAAAGATAAAACCTCAAAACCTTAGATCCCTTGCTTTAATCGGAACGTTAAGAAAAGCAAAAGCGTTAGAAATAAAAAGCGATCATAACAGCACAATGCTTTTAAACAGAAATTAGTCATCTGTCTGCCTGCCTATCTGTAATTTAAAGAATGAAGCTATGTCTATGTCAAACGAGTATTTTTTTCCCCAGAGGACAGAGTTTAATCAAGCTTCACTACCTTAGTAACCTTTTGTAAATGGTGAGGCATGACTGACATCAGAGTAGGACTGAAAAACAGAAGATATTTAGGTTCAAAGCTGGATGTAAAGATGTCAATCTCACTAATGCAAGTTAGTGTGAGTATATATATTGATTTAAATTGAGCATTTTCTATTTTCTGCACAAGCAAGAAGCAGGTCAGAAGTTGAAAGCAAAAAAACAAAGTAAATGCCTGAAGGAGGTCTCATTCCACGCTCTGGGTCTCATTCTGATCCTGTCAACATTGCATCAGCGTATCTCCATCAATCAGATTTACATTACTGTTTTGATGGAAATGAAAATGCTTTAGTAAAGCTTTCTTGAGACATTGTTTTGTCTGAAAATCTTTAAACTTCCTTTTTTTTCCCTATCTTTTTCCTTCTCCCATTTTTAAACAACAAAGCACCAGTAAGACATCAGGTTATTTGCAGGTCTTGGAATATTTTCACCTTACACAAAAGCACACTGGCTGGAATCTGCTTCTGTGTTCTGATTCATCAGCTACTTCCATCGTAATAAATAACATGATGGTAGCAAAGAATAAAACATTTTTTTCTTTTTGTGCCACATGCAATTACGTCTCTTTTAAGTGGTCCAATAATTGCATTTTAAACAGCACTTGTTTATTATTCTTTTTTTGCCATATCCAAATTGATTTTTATTGTTTTACTAAATAGTTACTAAAGCCCTGTGAGGGAGAAAAAAACCCCAACACTTTCAAGCAAACATTTCAAGTCTGTATGTTAATCTGTACCTTTAAATAAACAACAATAATTAATGGGAGTTCGGCACCTTGCTGTATTGTACAGTGACAGGGATTAAACACTGGCACTGCAAAATGCCAGTTTTCAGCTTGTGCATTCGTAGACCCTTCAGAGCTATGAACTGACATTTGCAATCTTTGTCAGTCAAAAAAAAATGGCAAATTCAGTTAAATTTAGTTCTGCCATTCAAATGGAATAAAGGTCGTCACCTGCCCCTTTTGTGATTTGATTATCCAGGGACTGAGTTTATTTTCCTGAAGAAAGACATATTAAAAGGGCCTGATTCTGCAACTATTGCCCTGTCTCAGCAGCTCAATTGCCTTAAATTATTCATCATTAACTGACTTAGCTATTGCTGTTTATTTAAGAGTACAGACTAATATATAGTCCTGAAGTGTTTGCTTAAGTGTTTTTCCTTTCCTAGAGCTCTCAGAACCAGCAGCCAGTCTGAAAAACAATTAAATACATTTTAAATTATAAAAATGAATATATTAAATAAATATAATTTATAATTCAATTACCTGGCTTTTTGAAATGCTGTAGTTATGTGTGGTTTACATTACACAAAATATTTTTATTGACTTCTTTTGAACTGCTTATGTAAATAAAGACTCCAGGTTCAATCCCTACCCCCCAAGAAGAAAAGGAAACTCTGAAACAAGCTCCTGAAATCCAGCCCATTACGTGTATAAAGCCTGGACAAAAGCAGCATGCTTGTAAGGAGAAACACGCTTGTAAAGATGTGTGGAAAAGAGCGGCTCTGCAATCCTCTCCACATGCTGCTCCCGCCTTTGTGGCATTCTCCTCTCTCCTCATCACACATTCCCTCAAGTTTTGGAAGTTAGGAGCACAGCAGATGACAAGCATTCCTTTTTGGCCCAGTACTTCTTGTAAGAACTGGATTTCCTGAGGTTATCGCGAGACCAAATTGTGGCAGAAGCCCGAGTCGAGGACAGAGCAATGCCAGTGCTAGTTCAAGTAGAGCAAATGTCCGCGCTGTGGAGGTGGACTATATGGATTAAATACTATCCATAACGGGGTGGGGAGGGTGTTCTCACTTCTTACCTGCCAGACTAAACTCCAAACCTCTTCTCTTTCCAGGGACAACAACATCAAGGACACTCTGACAGATCTTGGCAGAATAGGCAACTTGCCCTTGAGTAATTCCTGTTGGAGATGGGACCAAGGTTGTATTTCCTAACCGTTTAAGCAACATTTAAGAAACAAAGCCTCCAGGGATAATAGTAAGGATTGCTAAATAGCCAGCATGTAACCTGCTATTTGAACACACAAGTGAATGTTTATAACGCATTTTTTCGCTATGCTGGACTGAAGGGGACATGCTATAGGTGCACCATAGGTCAGGTTCCAGTGTTGCAGTTCGATGGCATGAAGTAAAAGAGCTTGTTCATTAGCATATGAATCAGCTCTCCATAGAAAGTGGTAGAACTGCAGGAGAGGAAAAGCCATTTTGCTTTAATAATAACAGCCTGTAAGAGGCAATCCCAGGTACAAAATGATCAAGTGACCAGAGCCAGTTCAGTGAAGAATGATAGCATTTTATGCTCAACACCTCAAGATTAAAGTCTTTAGTTAGCTAAGCATAATGTGAATCAGTTTCATGTATAATGTATTGTGTGAGCCTGTAGCCAGTATGATACAATGTAAGCAATTCCATTTAGTGCAATTTGACTATAGCTAGTACAGAATAATTGGAGTCAGTTTCTAGCATGCTAGAATTTGAGTCAAATATCATAGGGAAAAGAATTTGATACATAATAATATGGAGGCGAAGATAACAAGCAATGATGTGGATGAATAGTTAATATGCTATAATACAGAAGTCATTTTAATAGGTTATGATGTGATTAGGAGTCCAGTGTTCTTATATGCAGACAAAAGCCTAATGCATCACAGTAAAAAAGGAGACTATTAAGCAACAGTATAAATAATGCTACATAGCTGCATTTGAGGAGAGCATAACATCAAATACTGTAGTTTTCTCAAATACAAGAACGAGCAAATAAACATTTACTGGAGGATAAAACATGGCTACTCAAGTGAACATGGGGAACGCTTCCGAGCAGTTCCTCACATTTCAGAGGCAGCAAAACGCTGCATTGGGCAATTCTGACTCCTGCTCAGGAACTCAGCCCTTTCTATTAATTTTGTCCCATTATTAGAAGCAGTTGTTAACAGTTCTAGCCCCTTTGGTACTCCGGGCCTCAGTTTTACAATCTGTTGTGCAAACACTACAGTCTGAAGACCTGCCTCTTCCATGAGGTTAATAATGTATGATTAGTTAAAGAACTAGAGCATTTTAAAGTAAAAACATAAACATGACAGATCTGCATATAGACATCTCTGGGTTTCTAAAATAACTTCAGAGAACACCAAAAATATGCTATTATTGTCACTTGTGACCGTGTTGGGTTTAATCCAACAGTCACTAGTTCATTGAAATTTTACTTTTTCCTCTTCCTAACTTTTCATGAGGCTAACCCTGTGTACATGAGAAGAACTCATTTATGAGCATGTGCTAATCAGTTCTGACTACAAGTTAAAGTCATCCCTGAGCAAACAGAAAACTATTCAGCTTAGCAATAAAGTTAAATAATTATTACCAGGCTATGTGATGTGACTACAATGTGACATTGAAATGACTATGGTGTGATTAGAATAAGAATGTTGTGTGTCTGTGATGTTACTAGAATGAGGCTATAAAACGTCTGTGATGCCATACTGCTGTGATATGACTAGTGTCAGGAAAAATGTGTGCATTATTAACGCATACATAAACACGCCGTATTTCAGAAGCAGACTGCATTACACAGAATGCTAGTAGTTCTAATTATCTTCTTTATTAATGGCTATTCTGCTTTGTATTTTAAAATACGAAAAGAATTGCATACTTAATTCATTCACAGAATTCTCTTCCTAAGTGGTTTGGCAGTAAGGTTGCTCCTTCATGTCACTTGCTTGACTTTCAATGCTGGGGCTCTTGCCATCCTTCCTGTATTACATAATGAACATTTTTCTTAAACTATTATTAGATCCAGTTCCGTTTGCTACCATTACTTGATGTCATCAAAACCAGGATCAATTTTTTTCCTGTGTGCATCTGTAACAGGAGTCTTTTGGACACAAAGCACAGCAAAACTATAAAGAGTGTTTAATCTTTACACATCACGGGATTACAGGATGTGCAATGTTCACATACACAGTGCCTACACCCGTGTGACTAGCAAGGCTGCGTACATTTATCAGTATGTACCACACAAATCCAAGCCATGCAAATTACTGACCTCTGACAGACACAAGCAGCTTCCACCATTAGTTAACAGCGCGTCGCATGTGCACACGCATATGGGAGTCTAAAGGTAGGAACCTGCATCTGAAAACGTACTGTCTTCGAGGTAGGAGCTTGGATTCGTAGCGGGCCAACGCTATCAACTGAAAATGCGTAAATTATCTAGGCACAGCACCACATACAGAAAAAGTCAAATGCTGATGTTATCTTTGTTTTTTGTATGCATATGTATTTGAAAAGCTCAACCAGAAACAGCAGCCAGTGTGGCCACGTAGCCGGGCATACTAAATTGGATAGGCACAGTGTCATGCAGCTTGCAAGTTCAAGCTGAGAAAAGCTAGCAATAAAAGCACAGTCAAATGAAGGTTCATTCATGCTTCAGAAAACGTTGAAAGAGGCACTACATATAATGCACTATATATAATGCACCATAATCGTCTTCTTGTCACACTTTTGAGGTCACTCGTATCGTAATACATCGGCATTTTATTACACTGTCTTCCAGGCATGTGACGCTTCTTTGTGGCTAGCTGGATAATTTACCTGTGTCATTTACGGGGAAGGAGAAATGATCACTTTTATTATTTATCAAACCACAGAGAGGAAGGTTTTCCAGTTCGATGTTTAAGCAGACGAAACCCAAACCAGCAGAGCAGCTCTCCTCCTTCCTTGGGCGAGTGTCTCGGCTGACCCTTCGGGAAGGGGAAGGAGAAAGGTGTGCAGGCGTAAATGGGAGCCGAGACAGGGCTGGAGTCAGCGCAGCCTGAATTATAGATGAAAAGGCATCTATTAAATATAAAGCCAAACCGCGCGGAGGAGGGCCGGAGCAGGGTGTTTCCTCCGGCCCAGGCCGCGGAGGCTGCGCGGCCACCAGCGCGTCGGACCCGCAACCGCTCCGCGGGCGGCGGCGCTTCCCGCCCCCCCGCGCAAGGGGGACCCAGCGCGCTAAACCACCCCCCCCATCCCCTATAAAAAAAAAAAACAACGCACCACCAACCCAAACCCACATCAAACCCCTATTTTTTCCAGATTACCGCGGGGCTACTCGCAAACCGATTAACCTTTCCCCCCCTCTCCGCGCCCGCCCGCTGCCCTTCTCCCTCCCCCCTCCCCCCCGCTTCCGCGGCGCTGCGCCCCCAACCGCGGAGCGCCTGCCCGCCGCGGTCCCCCCTTTTCCCCGTCCCCCGCCCCGGCGCGCTCCGGCTCGGCGCAGCCGCCTAAACCCTTCCCCGCGTGGCGGAACCTCCGCGGCTGCCCGGCCGCCCCCGCCGGCCCGGGGAGCGACGTGCCCGGCGGCCAATGCCAGGGCCGCGCTCCGCCATCCACCGCCCCCGCCGGCGCGGGCCAATGCGGTGCGGCGGGAGGGGGGGCCTAGCGCCGCTCACACCCTCCCTCTGGGCTTATTGAGAGTTATATCAAGAATTTCAGTTCAGAGAGAGAGAGAGAAGGAAGGAGAGAGCGAGTGTGAGGGAGAGAGGCTGGGAGGGAGGAGGGAAAGCGCCGTCGCTTCCTCCCATCACTAAAGCAATAACCTATTAGGATTTTTTTTTTTTTAATTTTTTTTTTTTGGGGGGTGGGGGTGGGGTGGTGGGTGAGTGTAGGCAACTATCACCCCAGAGAGAAAGAGGGAGAGAGAAGCACCGCCAGACCAACTCTTGTCATTTCCAGTAAGAAGTTGCAGACTTCATGTAGCTGCCTCTGCTCTGCTGGGAGAGGGATGGAAATTGTGTGCAGTGCAGAGTGGAAAATACCCCCGCTCTAAAGAAGTGCACCGGATTTTTTGCTTGCTGTTTGTTTGTGTTGTTGCGTGCACATTAAGCACCCGAAGGATCGCCGCTCAATAGAAATGAAACGTGGAGAGGATGACTAACGACAGAACTGTGAATTTGTTCCCTGGAGTTGCTAATTTGCCACCCCGAAGCAACACATATCTCAAGGAGGAAGCGTTTGGCTGCTGCTGATTTCTCCAAAATTGGTGGTTTACCAGATGCATTGTGCTGGATCTGCTGGAACAGATCGTTGCTTAAGCTGCAGCAGATCGTCAAAGGTAGACAACCAACGTAAGTGCAAAGTTACCCATACACTGTGATGCATTTAATTTAAAGAAAAAAAAAAAAAACAAAAACCAGCACGCAGTATATTTATCTAGGGAAAGAGTCAGTGTTTCGGATTCAGTTGATGTTGGTGGCAAAGGCTCACCTACTCGCTGTCTCTGCATCCCTACCTGCATCACTCTGCTGGAAGTAATCACGGGCATCAGCTACCGTGCAGCTTAATGCAGATAAGATTAGTGCTCAGGGGCTGCCCGGCTCCGCCAAACTGTAGGTGCTGGCAGCCTTGCACCCGGATAATTCGCGGTTCGCAGAGCATGCAAACAGAAGTCTGTCTGTCGCTTTTTTTTTTTTTTTTTTTTTTTTCCCACCTGCATTATTAGTCTGCAGTATTCATGTGTGGCAGCTGCTAATAACATCTTGAAGGGAGGTCAGTGTCAATGAGGAAAGGCTGCACCTTTTTTCCTCGTCTCGTCATCACAAAATATATCCTCCTCCCCACCCCCTCACCCCCCCCCCCCCCCAACCCCCCATCTGTAAACATGCTGGCTGCTCCTAAGTTGCATTTGGAATTTCCAGCCTCCTGATTTAGACTGTGTTTAAAAACAAACAAATAAAGTTTAAGGTTATTAACCAGAAGGAGAAGTATCCAACATCTGGAGAGGAAACATTTTGCTGAGAGTGTAAGAAACTGTAAGTCCTGTTATTGTCTCATCAGTTAACAGGGATGTGAAGTAGCCAGTGACGACTGCTGCTGCAGCAGCATGTCCGGGTGGTTATTTCCCAGTACGATAGCTGTAGAGGGGGATGAAAGGCACAAGGAGCAGGGAAAATTCTGGTTTGCGAGAGCTAAAAAATATGTATGGAAGCAAACAACAAATTGCATTTGGCAGCTGACATAGCAGTTAGAATCCAGAAGTAGTGCGGGAAGATTTTTTACTTGCACCAAATGACTGGGTGGAGGAGGGTAGAGGGGGAATGCTCGTTATGGATTACACGGTGTACCAAGAAATTATTCAGAAAGTACGTGTCGAAACTGTGGCTACCCTTAATCCTGCAAGTAGTTATTTCCATTCTCCCTCTGTGCAAATGCAGCCAACGGGATATTGGTGCATTTGTCTGGAGGGATTGCTTATAAAAGGGAGCAGTAGGAAAATGTACTGCTGCAAGTGTGCATTGCAAAAACAAGTAGTAGTTGGTGACTGTGGATTTGTCATGCCTAAAAAACCAATAATGCTGTTCTATGTGGTTGTGTTGACAGTGCTGTCTCCAAATAAGAAATGAGATGTAATGCATCCTGCAGTCCATGCATGCCTCCTCTTGCAAATCGCGCATCGTTCCTCTGTGGAAACCTTTAAGTCCTAAAGTCCGGGAAAAGAGAATAAAAACATTATCATGGACCTGAGGGATTTTTACCTGTTGGCCGCTTTGATTGCCTGTTTAAGGCTGGATTCTGCTATAGCTCAAGAACTTATTTACACTATTAGAGAGGAGCTGCCTGAAAACGTACCCATAGGGAACATACCAAAGGACCTGAACATTTCTCATATCAATGCTGCCACGGGGACCAGTGCCAGCCTTGTCTACAGACTGGTGTCTAAAGCAGGGGATGCCCCTCTGGTCAAAGTGTCCAGTACCACTGGGGAAATCTTTACGACATCCAACAGAATAGACAGAGAAAAACTCTGTGCTGGAGCTTCCTATGCAGAAGAAAATGAGTGTTTCTTTGAACTTGAAGTGGTGATTCTCCCCAATGACTTTTTTAGGCTGATCAAAATAAAAATAATTGTAAAGGATACTAATGACAATGCACCTATGTTTCCATCCCCCGTCATCAATATCTCCATCCCAGAAAACACTCTGATCAACAGCCGCTTTCCAATCCCATCAGCAACAGATCCTGACACAGGTTTCAACAGTGTGCAGCACTACGAGTTGTTAAATGGGCAGAGTGTCTTTGGACTGGATATTGTAGAAACTCCAGAAGGAGAGAAATGGCCTCAGCTGATCGTGCAGCAGAACTTGGACCGAGAGCAGAAGGATACCTACGTGATGAAAATCAAAGTGGAGGACGGAGGTACCCCCCAGAAATCCAGCACAGCCATCCTGCAAGTCACAGTAAGTGATGTCAATGATAACAGGCCAGTGTTCAAAGAGAGTCAAGTAGAGGTTCATATACCAGAGAATGCCCCTGTAGGCACTTCTGTAATTCAGCTTCATGCTACAGATGCAGATATAGGAAGCAATGCAGAAATCAGATATATTTTTGGTGCCCAAGTCGCCCCTGCAACCAAAAGATTTTTTGCTTTAAACAACACCACAGGGCTGATTACAGTTCAGAGGTCCTTAGATCGAGAAGAGACTGCTATTCACAAAGTGACAGTGCTGGCTAGTGATGGTAGCTCTACACCGGCTCGGGCAACTGTTACCATCAATGTCACTGATGTAAACGATAACCCTCCTAACATAGACCTCAGGTACATAATAAGTCCCATCAATGGCACAGTGTACTTATCTGAGAAAGATCCCATCAATACAAAGATTGCCCTAATTACAGTTTCAGATAAGGACACTGATGTGAACGGCAAAGTGATCTGTTTCATTGAGAGAGAGGTCCCCTTCCACTTGAAGGCGGTTTACGACAACCAGTATTTGCTAGAGACCTCTTCCTTGTTGGACTATGAGGGCACCAAAGAATTCAGCTTTAAAATTGTTGCTTCCGATTCTGGCAAGCCCAGTTTGAACCAGACTGCCCTGGTAAGAGTTAAACTGGAGGATGAAAATGACAACCCTCCGATTTTCAGCCAGCCTGTAATTGAGCTGTCAGTTTCTGAAAACAACCGGCGTGGTCTATACTTAACAACTATTAGTGCCACAGATGAAGACAGTGGGAAAAATGCAGACATTGTTTATCAGCTTGGCCCTAATGCCTCCTTTTTTGATCTGGATCGAAAGACAGGAGTTTTGACAGCCTCCAGAGTTTTTGACAGAGAAGAGCAGGAACGTTTCATTTTCACTGTTACAGCCCGAGACAATGGCACCCCTCCTTTGCAGAGTCAAGCAGCTGTAATTGTTACTGTGTTGGACGAAAATGACAACAGTCCCAAATTTACTCATAATCACTTCCAGTTTTTCGTATCGGAGAACTTACCAAAGTATAGCACGGTGGGGGTGATCACGGTGACCGATGCGGATGCCGGGGAAAACAAAGCGGTGACCCTTTCCATCCTGAATGACAATGAAAACTTCGTGCTGGATCCGTACTCTGGAGTTATAAAGTCCAATGTTTCTTTTGATCGAGAGCAGCAGAGCTCCTACACCTTTGACGTTAAGGCAGTGGATGGAGGGCAACCTCCTCGCTCTTCTACAGCGAAAGTAACCATAAACGTCATGGATGTTAATGATAACAGCCCCGTTGTCATCTACCCGCCTTCTAATACTTCTTTTAAGCTAGTGCCACTCTCAGCAATTCCAGGATCAGTGGTAGCCGAAGTGTTTGCTGTGGATATAGACACTGGAATGAATGCTGAGCTTAAGTACACAATTGTAAGCGGAAATAACAAGGGTTTGTTTCGGATTGATCCAGTGACAGGTAATATCACTCTGGAAGAAAAACCAACTCCTAATGATGTGGGGCTGCATCGCCTAGTTGTCAACATAAGTGATTTGGGTTATCCCAAATCCCTGCATACTCTTGTGCTTGTATTTTTGTATGTAAATGATACTGCTGGAAATGCCTCTTATATTTATGACTTGATACGCAGGACTATGGAAACACCTTTGGACCGGAACATAGGGGACAGTAGCCAACCCTACCAAAACGAGGACTATCTCACAATCATGATTGCTATTGTGGCAGGTGCCATGGTTGTCATAGTGGTGATATTTGTCACGGTTCTGGTTCGCTGTCGACATGCATCCAGATTCAAAGCTGCCCAGCGGAGCAAGCAAGGTGCTGAGTGGATGTCTCCCAATCAGGAGAACAAGCAAAACAAGAAAAAGAAAAGAAAGAAAAGGAAATCTCCGAAGAGCTCTCTTTTGAACTTTGTGACCATTGAGGAGTCCAAACCTGATGATGCAGTTCATGAACCTATCAACGGGACAATAAGCCTTCCAGCGGAGCTGGAGGAACAAAGTATAGGAAGATTTGATTGGGGCACAGCACCACCAACAACCTTTAAGCCTAACAGTCCTGATCTTGCCAAGCATTACAAATCCGCCTCTCCGCAGTCTGCTTTTCATCTCAAACCTGACACTCCAGTTTCAGTGAAAAAGCACCACGTGATTCAGGAACTCCCGTTGGACAACACCTTTGTTGGTGGTTGTGACACCCTTTCCAAACGCTCTTCCACTAGTTCAGATCACTTCAGTGCCTCAGAGTGCAGTTCCCAAGGAGGCTTCAAGACAAAGGGCCCCTTACACACCAGACAGGTAAACGAGCACTTTTACTGGTCTATAAGTACTGCATACAAGTGCCCGATCAACCAGTATTAAAAGTGCCACTATGTTGTGGGTTCTTTTTTCTTTCAGTCTAATTTAATTTAGTTACATTATGGGGGGAACAAAAAAAAACCAAAACAAAACCAAACAAAAAAAAAACCTTGACCCCTTTATCATTTAACTGGGGCTTAACCATGCATTTATGAAATGCCTCTGATAACTTTGGGCTTTGAAGAATACTGATTGTTAAAGGACTGTTATGCACCTGTGTATGTGCCCATACATGTGCATAAACAAAACTGAAAAAAAAAAAGACTTTTTTTTTTTCTCCCCAGTATTTGACTGTCCAAATGTAAAAGTTATTGAAGAAGAAAACCTGTTTCCTTATATGCCAAATTTCAGTCAGAAAATTTGACTGTTTCAAGATTGAAGGGATACGTACATTCAGTTTCAAATTTCAAAGTGATTTGGCTTGAGTTTCTTTTACAGTTCAAGCTGATTTGGAACCGTGCGAAGTTAGTGTTACGAAAGGGGTTAATTTTTTTTTCCTAACAAAGACAGCCAAATTTCCAAGCTACTTCATCTGTGAAGCACGCGGTTTGTTGGTAGGATATAACTAAGCCATACGGAAGTCTTCCTCTGTTTTGAGTTCCAAATGATTTTGTTGTAATAGATGAAAAGTTGGTATCGCATTGACAGGTTGTTGCATATTTTAAAAAACGGCCAAAACATACTTTTGAAAGGAATGCGTTCTCTGAATACATCTGAATTATGCAGAAAAAAAAAAAAAGTCAGCCCATTGTAAATATTTTCTCATCTTAGTAATGCATAAGCGATCTGTCATAACTCATTTTAAACTGTGAAATACGCCATATGAAGAGGGATTAGGAGGCTGAGAAACTCATATTTCAACCAAATCCAGCATTAGTTTTTCTTAGGTCTAATAATTCCTTGCTAATAAAGATTTAAATGCGGCGCTGTCTAATTTGTTTCATTGGGGCTCGTCTTGGGCCACCAGGCGAGCGTGTCGGGGGTAGCCTGTAGATGGCACTAAGGCACCACGTCGCTTACGCTGGCCCGCTGCCAGCCCTGCAGTAGCTAGGGGAAGGGGCGGGGGCGGGGGGGGAAGGGGAGGGACGAGGGAAGGATCAAGCTGGTATTACAGCCAAAGAACCTTTTATTTAATGATAGTTGCACCGGAGTGGTCAGTAGTTAGGTCTGCGTGTTTCCTTTCAGTGCTTGGCTTTTCGCTGCCCCAGCTTTCCCGGCGTGAGGAGTCGCGCTCGTTGTTCCTGCTGGCGCTGTACCCTCCCAAGTTATGGTGATTTGTCTGGATTTATTAGGGATATGAATCTTAGAGAATCAAGTGAGACACATTTAGCCTTGTCTTTGCAAAAAGATTTTGACAGTAGCCAAGTTTAGGATAAAGTCATTCTCTTGCTGTTGCATTAGCCCTATCTGAGATGAATGTGACGTTCCCAGAGCAGTGTCTTGACTTCGGGTGTCTGTAAGGTGTCACACTAACAAGATGCTAAGAATGAAACAAGCACTTTTGAGGCAGTTCTGCTAAAGTAACTGCTCTAAAACAACTCGTACTTACAACGAGACACTGAAAACATCGCAGAAGGTTCTCACAAAACCTTAACCTTTCTAGACTTTAAAGAAGGGTATACTCTCGGAGCCGTTTTCAGGCTGTTACACAGCACCATATACATACTGTCAGCGTAAGTTAAAAAAAAAAAAGAACCAATTTAAAAGAAAAAAACCAACAAATTTATAGACGAGCTCTGCATAATCTGTGGTTACTCGTCTGAAGTTTTCTCTCCAGCTTTAGTTACAAAATGTAACACCTCCAACCCACACATTCATTTTCTCTTCTGAGATGTTCTTAATTTATCTTAAATTAGCTTTTCAAACTCTATTAGGAAACTCAAACTTAATCCCTCACAGCATCTAGAGGCAGTTAAGACCCCAAAAATTATTTACCTGACAGAATGTATAAGCTCTGCACAGTCAAGTTGAATATGAGGAAAAAAACAACCCACCCCTGAACAAATCTATTGGCAGTATTTTCAGAGTTACCTGTGTTAATTACATTAAATAACTGGTTTCACTTTAATATCAGTCATCATACCTGTATATGGACCTGGTATAAATTCCACTGAACTCTTACTGAATCCTTTTTGAAGTCAGCAGATACTGATGTCATATGATTTGGATCACTCCCTGCAAAAGCTGTAATATTATATGTAACTGAAAATATAACTCTTTTTTAGGTAGACAGTTACCTAAACTGAGCTTGTGCATTTTTATTTTGTGGGGAAGGAGATAGTGTCTTTTTTTTTTTCCCCCCAATGATGAGTGTTACAGGATGTAACCTTTTTATGCCCCCTTGTCCCTTTTGGCTGGAGGAATATAGCCAGCAACGGTAGTAATCATTAGCAGCCTTCCTATTATTCTGTCTGTAATTCCTGAAATTAGGATGCATTTTAGCTAATATGCATTGGCACAGGAGTTAAATACACTTCCATAGGTCTTTTTTTTTTTTTTTTTTAGATTTGTGATAGAGTGTGGCCTTTAAGCAAAGTATTCAGACTTAAAAATCTTACTGAATAGTAGTGTGTACTAGTGCCACAGTATCTGAGAACATTTTTTAAAATTCCTTTAGGAAGATATACTTTGTTCTGTGCCACTGTACCATTTTCTTGGGGTTTAACATAATTAATTTATCTGTATTTAATGGTAGAAGTTGCATTAAGTTACCTGTATATTCCACAAGTTTTCTTTATGTGGTTTGCAAAGGGTGTGGGAATTGTTGTGGAGGATGCTAAGATAGGGAAAGAAGAAACATAGGATTAATATATATCTAAGAAATACTAGCATCCTCCATTTTTGCTCACAGGTTCTTTCAGTCCAGGGTAAATACACATGCGATGTATCTTGCAGATACATTAATATTAATAGAGCTGAGACCTAAGTCCACACTTGGACTTCATTCAAGCAAAATCCTGTTACTTTTAATGGGAGCTTGGCCCTAGAAATCTGTTAGAACTGGGTCCTAAGTCAGAAAGCTTTTAGAATTCAAGAACAGATTGTTCAATACAAATTTCTTAGTTTGGGGTTTTTGTTGTTGTTGTTGTTGTTGTTTTTCTGGGTAATTTCTGTGCAATTGTCAATAAATTTAGCGGAAATTCTGTGATTAAGTCTTCACGTGTCACTTTGAATTGCACAGGCTGATGTTTCAGAAGTACCCAGTATAAAAACCAAAGCCTTCTTCAAGTGCCTATCTTGCAGTAAACCTGGTGGATGCTCTGAAAAGAGCATTTTTGAATACTTGAACTTGGGATTGTTCTAAATGCTAATTCACATAATTAGGAGTATGGAAAGGATGTTGCACACCACCAGCTTATATAGCTAAGCTTCCAAAATCAGTGTTATGACTCATAAAGAATACTGAAATCTATGCAGGCTTCTCAATCAGTGTTCTTTTCAGTATTTGATTGAACTTTAAAATGCATTTCAAATTAGTAAGTCACTACACCAAACAGCTACATAGAAATACAGTTGAAGACAACATGTTGTATTCTTCTATGTGAAAGACCTCTTATAAAAAGCAAATAAACAGACAAAAAACTCCTACTCAGTGTCATTAGATTAACAATAGATTGAATAATAAAAGAAATTAGGGACAATTTACCATGGTTATCCCAGTTTTCAATTATAACAACTTCATTTAATCAGATTGGAAGTACAGCAGTGACAAATAACACAGGTTTAAAAATATGTATCAGTATGGGTTATGAGCAAAACCTTCAGTCTTCATTCCTAATCAAATAGCATTTAGGCATGTGTTTAATTTTCATTTAAAGTGGTGGGACTGAAGCAGATCCTTAAAGTCCAAATGACTTCAGATGTTGTCTTCAAGAAAGACAGCCATAAGCACACTCTAAGCACTTTTCTGAATCAAGAAGATAATTTATCAATTTTGGAAATGTGCACAGTTCTAGTAGATTCAGGAAAGCTAAATATACGTTAACACTGTCCTTTTATTTCTGTGCTCTGATGGCAGAAATTAAGGATTTGGGGCTTGACTGACACATTAAATGCATTCCATGCTAAGGTATATTTTTAATCATGTAGTCAATAACATAAGGTCTATGGAGCTTGCCTTACTCCTTTTTCAGTCAATGGACTTCTTGCCTGATCAAGGAACAAGTAGCCAGGCTCCAGCTGATCAATGCACATCACTTAAGCTTTCTGTGGCAAATGTAATTGATGTTATCTTACTCTGGAGTGTTTAAATTTGTAACTTTAGGGTTTATGTAAGAGAAAAGAAAAGCTGAAAACATTAATGACTCTTAATTTGATATGCTGAGAGTGGCAATTTCAAGGTGCATAAGTTGATGGAAATCTGTACTGGAACAGCAGTGCAGAGTCTACGTCACCTGCAAATATTAAAATTCTGTAACCATAGCATTCCATAATTCTATGCGCGGTATTATTTTTAGTGGCCTTGTTTTACCACTTAGTATAAAAAATACAATTCCATTGTTTCTTTTTTTTATGCTTAATTTGTTTTATGTGTTAGCATGGATATTAGTCTTGGGTGAGGACTGGTCAGCTGGAAAAATGTCTGCATGTAAAATTCTATTGTTTTCTAGTTTGGTATATTTATATAACTTTATGTATACTAAAATATTGGAAATGGTGAAAAATGTATGGTGTATTTTTTCTATCCTTCTATAGCTAAAAAATAGGTTAGCAGATTTTGCTCAACTGTCTAAAGAAATTCATCTTTGAGCTGAGACCAAGCATGGAAAATTTCAGCTGAAAAGAAGAATTTTTCAGAAAGTTAAGAGCATGTGAAAACTGGGGGTTATAATGGAAATCTGAACATAACCCTAAGCTATAATACCATTTTCAACAGTGACAGTAGAAATGCTAAACTTGAGTAGGGAACATTTTGTGTATATAGATACAGACAGTAAAAGCTTAGCAAGCTTCATTTCTCTTTAAACGTTTCCCATGCAAAAGATTTTTATCAGAATCACTGGGGTCTCATCTGTCCTGAATGCGCAAAGCCAAGGTTTCACAAATGCTAGTAAATTTGTGTCACACATAAGAGTGAGAACTGGATCTTGAGAGTTTAATGCTATTGGAGTTTTGTGATAATGTTCTTTTGTATGCAGGAACAAGGGAGGATCTTTTTAGTTTCCATTTCAGATTTTCACTTCCAAAGAATGTATTCTTCTAGCACAGTAAAACCATATCAGCCACACTTTATTGACAGCAATTTTATTGTAGCTAGAGGCTTACAGTAAGCTGTTTATTGCTGTTCCCTAACTCAGTTGACAGCAATTGGGGAATTAATTTTCTTGCCCCTGATGTGCTTTCTTGGGTATAAACAGCAGATGTTAAAGATATGAAAACTGTGACCCATTTACATTCAGAAACTCTTTATGGGTGCAGTCTACCTGTCTGAAGTGCAGGTTTCAAGTCCTAAGGTAGGTTGCTTCATCAGTTCTAGGATTCTTATTTTTGCAATAGAACTGCTCATATAAACATATTCTGTACAAGGACAGATACATTGTACCTAATGGACCGATCCTCATCTAGGCAAATTCAGTTCAAGAACGGCTGAGTTCAAGTTTCATTTATATCAGGAGATGCTGTATCTTCTTACTCTAGCATTTAATCGCACTGAACATACAGAATATAACTGACAAAATTGACATACCACATTCTGAAAGATCTAACAGGAATTACAGGTGATACCTGAATTTTTGGTATCACTTCTACCACAAAATATCATGGTTGTCTATAAAATTTACACTCAGAAGTTTCCTCAGTTGCTACTCAACTACAGCCATCTCACAAACATTCTGTAATATTCCTGTCTTCGTTGAAGGAAAAACAAACACACATGAAATCATATATTACTTTTCTTCTTTTATTACTGCTTTGACTTTCCAGCCTGTGGTGGAATGTATGTAAAATGATTTATCCCAATAGACTGATGTGGGCATTTAATCAGTTCATTTCTGGTTCACATCAGATAACATTCCATTGACTGGAAAAAGATTTCCCAGGCTGTAGATAAGAAATGAATGGATGCTATCGTATTTTACTGAAGTATGGGGGGAGAGGGTCATCTTTTGTTCCTTTCCATTGGCGTCTTTTAGCAAGACATTTGCAACGTAAGGGGCTTTAGCATCTTGCCTAACCGAAATTTTAAGTGCTTGTCTAGACACAAAACAGGTATCATCTTAACTGTTTCTTTATAATTAAAATATCATTCAAAAAAGTTCCTTCAAATATAGTTGCAATAATTTTGTTGTAATGGACTGTGTTCTGGTGAGCCAGAAACTCTCTCTGGAAACAGAAATAGCCATTACCAACAGAAGACGACCTTAAATTGGTATTGCTGCACTATTACATTGGTCACGCGATTATGAAAACTTCAGATGAATAAACAGATGAAATTGTTTTGTATAGCAACATTGCTGTAGTCATACAAAACCAGATTATTCTTAGGACCTAAGTATTCAGGGGAACATTTAGGCCACTCTAGTTTTGATATTAAATTCATATTGATCTTACTAAAAATAATCTGGACTTTCAAATCTTGGAAAGATTTGGCCTGCATTCTCTATTTAGTTTATTATTTATTATTTAGTTTTTGTGAGTACTGTGTGATAACACAGAGAAAGGTGTTTAAAAATCAGATTTGTAGTCATACTGAGGTGTCCAACTTGTACCAGTCTCAGAAGTTACCCATTCTTTGTTTCTTCTGCTTGTTTCTTTTGCAGCTAGTGAGTTGTGGGGGAGATTTGTTTTAATGTCTTGGCATGGGTTGTCCTGCATCTTCTGTTGCACAGAGGGAAAATTGAGTAATTCAGCATTTGTCAGGATTTGTTGGTGTGTAGTGTCTGTAGTTTCTTATGAGCTGATGTTGTAGTTTTGCCATTTCTTTTGTGAAATGCCACATGGAATTTTTTGTGCACAAATATTAATAGTATTAGCTGAAAGTTGTTCTGGAATATGCACACTTCTTGCTACAAGAGGAATATAAGGAGCCCTTTCTTAGAGTAAGAGTTCAACATTTGAAGCTAAATCCAAACTGGGGAAAATCTGCTGGTTTACGTCATCCACAGCTCTTCCTGATGTTAACTTCTTTATAAAAGCAATAGGATGATGTTGAGATAATATTTCCAAAATCAAAAAAATATGTAAAATTAGTCATGAGTCAAGTGAATTAAAAATCATTATATTTTGAGCTGAATTCGATAAAATGTGGAGGATCAGCTGTCAGATTTTTCTTCTTTCTTTGTTTCCTCCCCCAGGTTTGCAGAAACAAGATCTAGGTAGCATTTTAAAATAGCAGCCTCTCCTTACTCCAGAAAATTAAATCGGATATTCTCACTGGCTGATCACTAAAAGAGGATAGCTGTTGGTATTGATTTGTAAACCACTTAGTAGCCTCAAACTAATGTTCATCCATTCTCCCTCATTCCTTCCAGCCAAATGAGGTGTTAGATACAACTACTTTTATTGGTAATTTTGCAGGATATTCTTAGTGCATCCTAGGCTTTCATGTGTTACTAATAAGAAAATTGTGATTGGTTTTCTTAATTGTTAAAAATTGTAAAATATCTGCCTGAACAATGTTTTCGATCAAATGAGCTACTGTAGCCTATGCCTTATATGGTCATACAGCCTTTAGAACACCAAAAAAAAGTAAGAGGAAGCCCTTGTTTGAGTTGTGAATGGTATTTGCCGTTCTTACAGCCTCTTGTTGATTGGTAGCTAGCAGTAATCTCTCTTAAATGGCTAAGCCTGGTAGATGCAAATTTCTGTCTCATAATCTGTGCTCCTTCAAAACACATAAGATTATGGAGGCAATTGTGTTTCTGATGTAAAGGCATCTGTAGAATACATATGTTTCTATGTATGACCTCTTTATCAGGTTACTATAGGGAGTGTTCACTCAGGTTCCTTAAAAGAAGTAAAGGATTTGCTACTGAACTTCATGGTGGAATACTTTCACCCCTGAAGCTTATGTGAGTCTCTATCTACTCACACCAGGTTTTTTTGGAAGAAAGTTTTAACAAAAGTTTGGTTTTTCATGAAGAGGTCCAGCAGCTCCAGGAAAGGGTGCAGACTCATGAATTTTCATTTAAGAGAACACTTTGTTCCTATGTAGAATAAGATGCAGAACCTGAAGGGGAGTGATATTTAATCTCTGTTTTTATTAGCTTTCTATTCAGTGGGGTAGGTTTTGGGAATACTGTTGTTACGCCAGTACCTCACCTTGCGTCTTGTAATGAACATATCTGAACATTACGGTTGCTTAGGTGCCCAACTTGTGATTGTGGATCTAGCCTAATTTCTGTAAATGATGTTCACAAAAAGTATAATTTGTATAATTTTCAACAGTATACTTAGCTGGTAGCTCCTGTGCACATAGTACCTGATTTTGCTTCTGTTGACATTATGGTAGGGTTCACCTTGTCTAATTTTAAGTCAAATCTAATCTGCTTTCCTGGATTCATGATTTATTCCATCCTAAAGAAAGCATACTGGTTTAAACTGGTTGCTGAAGCTGATGGATACAGTTGGGTGAAACGCATCCCACACCAGCGGGATCCATACACCAGTGTATGGATCATGCTGCATCATGCTCTTCACTTTAGCAGTGAAGAGCATGATCCAGTCCAGTTTTCTCACTGAAGTCGAGAGAAGGGTTTCAAGGGTATGTATTTCTTTAAGTAAAGGTATTACTTGAATAGTGTACATACACACGAAAATGCATAATGTGGACAGTTGCCTTTGGGAAAGTCTAGTTTAGATTATGGCTCAAATCCAAAGGCTCCCAAATCAGCAGAAAGACTCTTATTGACTTTTTATTGAATTGTTATCTGGCCGTTCGTACAGCTGTCTATTTTAGGAAGGCGGTGCAATGAAACACCGGTTATTTTGTTTTGGTGCTGTTCTGAGTATTTCTGTTTTTCCTCAGCACTGCACATTCCTTAATGCCTCATTCTGTGAATGTGGGTAGAGAAAAGGGAAGTTGTAAACTTGATCTCTATCCTCACTCTTATGTGGCCATTCGCGTAACAGTGTAAAAATACTTCTTTTACCTCTATGGGTTAGGTATGTGTCTGTAACAGTATGAATTTTCAGTCACTTGTCAGATTGTTTCACTTTCACCATTTCAAAAATACAGGTCAAAATATCAGTGAAGTGCTAGTGTTACCAGTAAGAGAATTTGAAATTGCCTTCAGTTTGTGACAACAGTACCCTGAAATGTGGATCACACTGAAGTCTGCGGCATCCAGGGCAGCAGGAGGTAGACTATGTACCAAGCGCAAAGCCCTGACCATCTCCCATATTTTTAACAGCTGCCAGGTAAACAAAATCTGCATCTGTCTAAGGACAGTAAACCTTGCCTGTTGAAATTTAATCTCTCTCCTGTACAGGAGATGGACTTTGCTATTTGAGATTTCATCAGTTTCATTTCAGAAAGCTGTTACATCTGTCAAACATTTCAGTTTGAAATGAACGCCTGATTTTTTTCGCCTTTGTATGCTACAAGAGCACCAGGTTGTCAATCAGCAGAAAGACAAAATGAGACAAGATAGGTGATCCACTTCTATGATTGGCAATTTTTTTTATTTTTTATTTTACAACCCCTTTTTTCTTCCTCTAACTGCAATGACTTAAAAATGGCAATGCTTGTCTCTACTGTGGAAAAAGATGAGAAACACGGATAGAGCAAAGGGAAGCCACCCTGGGTTCACCCCAGTCCCGTTTGTCTTGACTTCTGATGGCCATCCTTTTGAGAGTACTGGTACAGTCCCGGTGGAAAATGAAACTGTAGGTTTCAAACTATTGCTCTGAATTGTCCGGCTGTCAATCTCATTGAAGTATATTGTATGAATGAGATTTAAATACATTTACTTCAGTTTTTCTTCATTTTTGCTATAGAGTTAATACGTTGCAACGGACCTCATGCAGTTCATAATATTTAATTGGCAGCACAGGACCACTTCTGGGTGGGCTGCATAGGTTTTCAAAGTGCCTCCAGGCAGAGGGGTGGTCCAGAACCTTCAGCAAGTAATTTGAATCTCATAACAGTTTTGGTTTTTTAATCTGCTTCCCTGATTAGCAATCAGAACTTTTGCTTCTAAATGTGATTTTTCACACTCTGGACTAAGAAATTGGCAAAATGGCAGGTACTTTTCAAGAGAGTTTAAGAAATTTATACACTTTTGTGGTTTTGTGATGTATCTATTGATAGCATCCCTGCTGAACATCTCTGTATTTCAGTATTACTCAGCTTTGTACAAATCTAGGCTTTGGTCTTCTTCTGTGCTTTAGCAGTTGGTTAAGAAATATTCTAATCTGTCACAGAGTACCAAGAAACTAATGGCTTGTGGAGTATTTTAGTCTTCAAGCTTCCACTATAAGTGATATGAAAAACAGTGTAATTTGACTGACGCTTAAATACGTCTCTTTCTTTTATGAGATATTGTCAATGTCCTTTCTTGTTTCTCTTTTTAATCTCCTCTTTCATTACATTACTGAGTACACTTATTTTGGTAAAGAATATGTATCAACATATTAGAAATCTGAGATTATGCTATCACAGTAGAGAAGTGGTGTATTTTGCGTACAAACTGTTGTAGCATGTCCAACTCGTAACCACGTGTTGCTATAGGTAAGGATGTTTAATGAACCGACTGGCTTCATTAAGATTCAAAGATTTAAAGCATTTGGATAGAAGTATAATATGGGAAGTAAAACACTTTTTAAACTAGACAGATAGTTGCTTTGACTTGTTCCAGTGTACTTAAAAGAATCAAATTAGAATGAATTGTAGTTATTAATAAAAGTCTGAGAAGAAAATCCAGACCTGCAATACGTAACACACATTGTCCCTCTGTAGCTCAGTGGGATACTAAATTTGGATTGCAAAAATTGGCAGAGGAGAAGCTAGGGCCTAACTTCATAACTGTGGATTTGCAGAGATGCTGGCTGGGACAGCTCCTTCTGGTTGTAATTGGGAGTGGGGGAGTAAATGTATCTGGCCCGAAGCTGCATGTCAAAATCTGAAGTATGTTTAATTTAGTGGACTTGTAAGTACTAAAAGCAGGTATAGGATGAACGAGGATGGCTGGTTTTCTAGTGGTATGCACATGCATTTTAACACTGACCAAATCTGATTCACTTGTAATTGATATTATATAGGCATACTAGATGTGTGTTATGGAGGAGTGAAATTAGTTTCATATGGTATAAGGACTTGTATGAGTCATTTTCCTTCAGAGCAGCTAACATCTGGATTACAGACATACACAACCAAAATCCTCTATATCTGTCTTCACCTACAACTGCTGGAGTACTGTGCAATACTGTAGTACCAGCTAGCCTGCTGGATTTCATCAGTTATTTTTGTAGCCATCCAGTGTCTGTCACAGTTAAAACAAGAGGACAAAATAATTCTTTAATATATGTTTCACTTGCTTTCTTTTTTTTCATAAGATTGTTCATACTTTTCTCGCAGGTGGCATAATGCATTCACAATTTCTAATAGATGTAGTATCTCAGACTTATGATACAAAATTGATTTTGAAAACAACAGCAAAAAATGTAAATCACAGAACACTGGAGATTGCAACTCAGTACCTGGATAGTGCTTCTTGAATTTAGCAATTTGAAAGGGAGATTGGGAAGAGAGATGAAAACATTTACGTATCTTTACATTTCAAAATGGTTAAAAGCCCAGTGTGGATGTCTGGACTTGTAGGAAAACTTAGTCTGTTAATAAGAAAGCTGGCAGCGCTGCTGTGATATACAGAATGTCAGTGATCCTTGAGTCTGCTTGTTTAAAGCAGCATGCTGAGCACTTTTCAGTAGAGCGGTTTCATGCAATGCCTACTAAGAGGCTTTGTAGATGGTGCAGATCAACTCCAGACAAAGTACTTCTTGTTGCCATTTATGATTTTTATCTGTCATAAATATGTCAGAGAAGTAATTCCCAATTTCAGAACTTTCATTCTCTGGAACGGTGGTGACCACATTAAAGAACATTCTGCATTCACTATCTCACACTTGGTATTTTTTAACATTTTCATGTCCTAGCGCTAAATAGAAGCCTAGCTTGTGTTCAGTATTCTGGAAGTTCATTTTGGGAAGCCTCTAGCTACTGAAGAGTGTTATATCTTACTTCCTGCTGTCCTTAGTAAAGATAGCTGGGGGTCAGGAGAGCCCTCTGCACTATGTGCTGCTGCTGCTTGCCACTGCTCATGACATTTGGAGTCTGATAGGGATGCTGTGATAGCACCTTCAATTAAAAGCCATAGGCAACAAGTGTAACAAAGAGAAGCCTTAAGACTGCTTAACATTATGCCATTGCCTCAACAAGAATAAAACCAGCATGAGAATAAATTGGCTATGTTAGCTTAATTGTGGTCTTCACCTAAGCGCTGCCCATGAGACCTTAGACCTAGCAGAAAACCCTAGGCTGAAATATTGAGGGGCTTTTTTTGACATTGCTTAAATTTATCATCTTTTCATTAGAAAACACTAACACAATTCTTTATTCCAGTTTTAAAACCATAAACTTTTGCTGCCTGTTTTGGGTTTTCATTACTTTTACGTGTATACAGTTACACAGATAATGAGAAACCCGCAAAACCTGCATATCACTGCATGTAGCATCACTCTGCAACTATTTACCACCTCATTAGTTTTTTTCAATAGCGAGGATAAGTTAACATTCTGTCATGAAATTTGAACTGCCACCACACAGAGCAGAAGCCTATAAGCCATGGCATAATAACTTCCACGAAGTGCATTAACTCTTGTACCGGAAGATGCAGTCTTGTAAACACAGAAAATTCATATGACTTTTTATATCTGTGAAGCCAATTTGTTTTAATTTTTGTCCTATAAATTTTGCTGCTCTTAGAAATCTTTTGAAACACAAAGGGAGAAATTTAGTTTTTGTGTTATTCTGCACAACTCAATTGACTGAGATAGACTTGATCTCATTTACATTTGGACTGTGCTGTATACTCATTACTCTTTAAACACGATGTGCCTTTTTCTCATTTTTGTTAAGGTTTTATCTCTACTGGAGAAAAAAAAAAGGTGTGTTTTACATCAAGATTGCTATTGTGAGGTGTCTGTCTAAATGTAAAATCCTTGTGGAGACAAGAAGCAGGTATTTCATACCTTGATGTAGCTGGTTGAGGTCAGCCCCGAACAATACACCTGGGGTTGATCTCAACTGGCTATGTACAGGTGAAACTACAATACCTGATCATTAGCAGGATTTTATACTGCCTTACCTACTTCAGTGTAAAATCACGTTACACTATCTTGCAATGTAAAGGTGCCTTTGAGGATATGAATTACATGTATACTTATTCTAGGTCCTTTTGCCCTTCTGCAGTGATGCGAAGTGAATCTCTGCCCCAGTGTCTGGCAAAACCATACAATTTGGTCCTGTGGCTGAAGTAAAGTCCTTGTTGGACTTCCACATTTATCCCTGATTATATTAGCAGCAGTGCCTCTAGAAGTTCGTGCCAGGCTTGCATTACCATCTGGTGTAATTCCAATGCATTTTCACACCTTCTTCACTGTTGGTGCTACCGTTTTGCAAACCATGCACGATTGCATCAATGATTGCAGCTGCATACAATGGTTATAACTCAGTCATCCCCCCAAAGCGGAGTAATGTGAAGCATCAAAATCAAACATTAATTTAACACAGGCCATTAAGTCGTGATGGTGATGGTATAGATGTGCCTGTATTCAATTTTTACTTCAGTAAAACACAGTATTTTATAGGAAGCATGATCAGAATAAAACATCTCATTCATGGTCTACTCCATCTTGACAATAAATGAGTAGAATAGGAACAAATGCCAGTCCTTTGCAAGTGAGGTGAGCAGTGCTTAGTATGAGTTGCCTTCTCCAATTTTTTTGATCTGTAGTTTGAGTGTGCCTGCTTCTAAGAATGCACTTCTCAGGGTATGTCTCCCACCATTGTTAAAGTGTTTCCTGAAATAGTCCATAGGTTTGAATTGCTGTCAACCAAAGGGTTACCATTCCTTTAAAACCACCTTTAAGATTTGCCCTTTGTTTTTGGTAAGCAATCTGGATAAACAGTTGTTTTATATTCCTTTACTGTTGTCTCATCACTTCATTTATGATCTAAACTCATTTACTTTATTTTTGTACTTTATATTTCTGAACTTTCTAGGTGATTTGCTCACCTCATATCCTGTACAGATGCTCCACCCATCTAAGGATCCTTTCCTCTTCAATATACTTTTTTTTTTTCTTCTTCTTTTTTCCCCCCACAAACCTACCTACAAGACCATGTATTTGGTTCACAGTCAGTAGTTACTCTGTGGGAGAGGTTTCCCATTCATATGTGATACCTGCTGGCTGCTGCTTCCAATTATGCCATATGCTGGAAAGCCGAGCTGTTGAAGTATTGGAGTCAATGTTATAATCAAACTAGTTAAGAAGGTAGCAGTATGTCTCATAAAGGGTTCTGGACATTGTCTGATTGCTGCCATAAGCAAAATACTGACAAGTCCTGCTTTGTTTTGCTGCTTTTTCAGGTGGCAAAAAGCTAGACATACATTCATTATATTGTAAAATCACAACCTTCGAGATCTTGCTGAATCTGCCCTACAGCTATTTATCACATGATTGCAGGGAATGAAAATAACATTTTTCCTTCTACTAGGAATATGTTGCTAACCTTGAGGCAAGATAGTGCATAATTTTATGTGTGTCTTGTCTTGCTGTTATATATAGACTATTTTGAGATGAATCAGTGTTATCATTTCCCAGAATTTAGCACCAGTGTTTTAGCAGAGCCAAGGAGATTTCATATACTTAGGCTCTTGGCTGTGACAGTGACCAGGGATCCCAAGTCTGAGTCACATTTACATTAATGCCATTTTATAGCCATGGAAAAAGGCCAAGAAAATGCTAATATCATTCACTCCCAAATTGAGGGATTTTTTTGTTGAGGTTAGATCTGCATGTAGTAATCTCTGTGTAAAAGCTATCTGAGCCCAATTCTGATTTCACATCCATTAATTTTATATTTGTGAAATTACAGCTATTTCACTGATGTTTTTGCTTGTAATCAGGAGTTGAATCTGTCTCCTCATATCTGTGCAATAATCCCTCTTTCTTCCTCCCACAACCAACAGTCTGCAGGAGACTCAGAGATCTCTAAGACTCTTTTTTTCTTTCTCGTGGCACCTATCCTTCTCTTGTGGCTTCTTGAGTAATCTCTGGTTTTTAATATGAAGCATTAATTCACTTTAAATAGCAAGAATTAGGGAAACTGGGGCTCAGTCTCTCTCCACAATTACAAGTTTAACCATCGAGTTGCCTGCCTGATGCTTTTAGAAGCGTAGCTCTACTATAGCTGTGTACCTAATATGTAGCTCTGACTTCTTGGTTTAGTTTGTTCGTAGGGTGACCTGCAGTGAGCAGTTTTAAACCCATTGAAACAATTTTTGATACTACACGGACAGTTCCTGTCATGGCCTCTTTTGAGCTACTTATGCATATAGACAGCATTTTTTAGGTATTGTCTAAAGATAAATATTTCCAGAGTGCAGTTTCAAAGTAAAGGTTTTCAATGTAAATTGAGTTTCATTTTTTAATATTTGTGATACTTTAACATGTTAAGAACAGCAGGAAAGCATGAAATTTATAGGAAAAAAAATTGAGGGTGACAGGCTACATCCATTTAACAGGAACTTGTGCAGTAATGAAATAGATGTCATTATTTTCTAAACACAAGGGACAAAGAATCACATTTTTAGTCCATGCATCTGTGGTATTTTAAGGTAGTTTAACACAATTGTGAGATGAATTATACTTAATCCAAGCCTACTGGAGCTTCAGATTATGCTATTCCAATTTGCTGTGTGAATTTTCTTTAGGGGATCCCTAGCTGATTAAAGTTTAATAAAAAAAAAAAAAATCAGAAAGGGAGAAGTTTGCTTTTACTCTTTTCTGGATTGGGGCATATGTCCCAAAGTATAGCTATGAAAGCAGCAGTCCACTTTTGCAGACTTAGTTGAGGCCAAAATATTGTAATAAATTCCACAGAACATACTTGGGCACAATGCCCATTTGTTTTATTGAGAATTTTGCCTGATTAAGACCTGTTTTCCCCTTATCTCTGAGTTTCTTGGACAAACTGTATTGACTCTGATCCAGTAAAGTAGAGCAAGCTTCTTAATCTGGCACATTAAATAAAAGCTCAGCTGGGAAAGGAATGCAGTATTTTGTCTTTGCATTTCAATTGAGTTGAAACTTCTTATTTTAAGCTTAGGCTGTGAGAATCATCTCCAAGCAATGTAACATCATTTACAAAGTCAGGTGATAGGTACTTGGACTGGATACAAGTGTATGATGGGACACATCTTTCCAGTCAATAAAAACAAAAATAAATAAATGCAAAGTTCAAGCTTCCTTATTCAGTTCTTTCAAGCAACTCCGTTCTGACTTGCAGCACTCCTGCTGTTTCAAGTCGTGGCCATTTCTTTTAACACAGGCAGCGTATTATGCTAATCTGCATGCTGGGCAAAAGTCCAATTGAGAGTAACTGAACGTCTAAAAGAAGTTTCACTTTTGACCACATCCCTGATTTGAACCGAGATTGCTTATGTAGAAAGGCTTGCTACCTCTAGAAGTATGGAGAGGGTCTTGCACTGGTTTCCTTTTTTCCTCTCATTTTGTTTCCTTTTCTCTGGGGAAATTACTTGTATTTTTTCCAGTGTAATAAACAAAAGAGTTGCACTTTGTATTTCTAAAACAAACGAGCATTTTTTTTTCGGCATGTACTGAGACTTCAATCTCTGCCAAAAATCTGAAAAGAAATCACCAACTGTTCTGTAACTCTTTAAGCAATTACCATTGAATACACACACTATGGTTCAAAATGCAATAAATACATAAAACTTCAGCAAGGAAAATCTCGCACAAATCATAAACAAGTAACTGATGCAAGTACTAACATATTTTTTTATGTTAATATGTATAAATTATGAAATATAAGTACATTGTTAGTAATCCCATGAATGATTTAGTGTATCGTCTTATCATATGGTGAATGAGGTGAGGCTGCATGTACACTAAATGCTTGTAGCCTAATTTATCTCCCAGAAATACTGAAAATACTCAGTTTAATATACAGAAGTATTTGTTAAGAGGCTTACCAAAACAATATGGTGGGCTTAGACTAAGATCATACCAGAAGGTCCATCCTTCAGTTCTCTGAATCATAAGAAGAAACAGATTGTGTCAAATGGAAAGTGAGAAATAACGTAATCTAACCAATCTGCACTTTGGCAGAGTTGTTGTAGGCTGGCTGAGGTTTCTTGCCTATTCTCAGTTAATGTAGGTATTTGACACGATGCTGAAGAGCTGACCATTTTAATTGTGAATATGGTTTCCTGGAAAGCAAAAGTCTTGATAGTCTCAGGGGAGTCTTCATCGGTGGCCTAGTCACGCAGCACTCCTCAGGGTCAACCATCAGTGTGAACCTACTTGAACTCTTGTTTGGGAACTGTAGTATTTAAGAGAGCCCAGAAAAAAATAGATACTTGCTTCCTTCACAGTTTTTATTGCTTTTCCTGAAGCCTTCTGTCCATGATTCCTGTTGGTCTTTGAATTCCGTGCAGGTTTTTTTCTGGGGCTTGGGAACTGTCACTTTTTAGACATCTACTGATGAAAGTTTTGTGACTCCTGCTCTTTTTGCTGAGGCTGCAGACTTAGTTTTTCCATCTCTTTAAGGTGCTTTGGCTTCTTGTCATGTTGTCTAACCAAAGGTAATAAGAGTATTCTTACCACTTCCTCTCTCTTGCCCTGACTGCAGACTTACTGTTTTCCACCTTTACTTTATTTCACAGGAGAATGAGCAAATACTCCCGTAAAGTAACCATTATTTGTTATGAAGTGAATCATACATCTGTTGCATGTTACTGGCTTGTGCTGTTTTAGAAGCAGTTAGTATTAACTGTGTAGGCTTAAAAAACATATTTGGGTTTGGAATCTTAAACTATAAAGCTTTCCTGTTTCCTAAAACAATCCTTTTAATTCTGTATAAATGAAAGCTATTTCAAACAAAACAGGCAAAAATATAAAAATATAATAAAAATATATCCCATATATATATATATATGGGATATAATGTTGCATCACTCCTAAAGATGATAATTTTTTAAATTTGTCTATATAATTTATATAATTTTCCAAGTGTTTTACAATAGAGAAATATCATTATTGCTATTTCAGTGGAGGGCACAATATCTTAAAGGTGACACTTCTTTTCAAAGCCAAGAATAGAACGTGGATTAAAGACTATGTACATTAGCTGCAGTAGCCCTTATGCAGAGTACTTCCTGAATTAGATATAAAATTTTGATGTTTTCAGTTTTAGAAAGCTGAGAATGCCAGCAAAACATCAACAGTTATTTGCATAGTATTGTCAGGGACAACTGTTCTGGAGACAATTCAGTGAATCAGAGCTGTTTGATTAATCAAATCAAGTCTCTGTTGTAGCAATGCAAAGAGGTTATGTCTGCTGGCAATCTGATTTGAAATCAAATGTTTATGGATTAATGAACACAAGACAATTGCTTCTAAGCCTCTTTTCAAGCAAAATCTTAGGTCTTTAGAAATGTGGATAAGTAGGGAATGATTAGCCGGGTCTGACGGCACAAGTGAGAATTTATCCCCTCAAACATACACTCTTTACAATTAAAGAAAATCCAAGCAATTAAAAGCAGCCAAAATAAAGCAAAGAACAAAATTTACAAGTTGTGTTTGTTATTTTATTAGCATACAGTGATGTAAGCAAATTATAATCTTAGTTACATTATGTTCTAATTGAATGATAACAGAGCTTTGTCATTTCATATCAACTGAGAATCTATCTCACAATCAGCTTTTTCAAAAGCAGTCCAGGCCTCATGTTCAAATGACCCTTGCACTTTAATGTATTGAAAAAAAATCATTCTTTCCTTCTTAGCAGTTGTTGTTCATTACATTATCTTTAAAAACTGTGAATAGTGTGCATATTATACAGGGAAATATGTAATCCATTTGAGCATAATAGAAAGTTCTTCTGCTTTTATAGGAATTGACTCAGAAATAATTCAGGTACAATTTTGTGTTCCCTTTGGTCTCTTTCTTCTCCGAGAAGGCTCTCTGCTTTGGTTTGATACTAAATTAGTTATATCTAAATGCCACCTTCGTTTCTGCCCCCACTGAGTTTAACAGTTAATTTTCCAGGCTAGAATAAAGAAATCCTTGCTTTCATTTTTTATCCCATCCCCATGGTGCAGTAGACCAATAAGAAGCATGTAGTTCTTACCGAGTTAAGAGAATAGGAGCCCTTCTCCGAAGAAAATTGGCTGGCTTTCACTCACTACATAAAAAATCATCAATTAAAAATGGAAACAGCTGGAAATGAACATATTTCTCTTGTCAAAGGTGAATATTAAACTGCTCCTTGATTTGACTTTGCCTTTATTTGTTTTAAGATGTCCGTCATTATTTTACAATGAGTCTCATTTGCTAAGGTAACAGTGATAGCATTACCTGCTTGGGCTTCTTTTTGGGAAACTGACTATGCTTAGCATTTGATCTACAAGTAGCCGCACTGGCTACTGTGCACAAGGTAACTGAATCCTAAATTCATAGGGGAATGAAATTTTTATCAGAACAGTTTAGGGTTAGCAAAAGACTTCCTTTAAAATCTGTGGGCATTTTTCAATTGACAATAAGTGCTTTTGAAAAGCCTATTCTTTGGCCTCATGTTAGACTTACGAGGATCACAGAACTAAATCCAAAGGGTGTTGTCTGCTACTTCACCTAAAAAGTCATGTACTTTGGAGGTTAGAATGTTTTGAATGGAAACATTAGTGATGATAGTAGTCAATCTGAAAAAGAAATTAGCAAGACATCAGCCACACTGTCTTAAAACTGTAATAAGTAGGTGCTGGGTTGTGCTAGGAGAAACTCTCCATGAACTGGCTACTTTTATCGTTTCATACTACGTATCATCTCAAAGTTGTGATTCTTTTAGTGTGTAATAGTGACTGCACCTCACATTTTTTAACTCCTTACTTTAATTCTATTAATTTTTTTTTTCAAGTTATATTAGTTTAGTTAGGCATAAATATAAATCAAGCAAGGAGAGTATGATATCACTCGTCATGTCACCCTGTCACTATGCATGTGCATGTGTAGATATGTGTACAGATATATACATGTGCATGTATGTACAGGATTATATATACTTATTAAAGTATACTGAGGATTCTGCCTTAAAGGAAAGACACAATGCTGGCCCAAGGTACGTTATTTATGTTGCCTAAAGAACATGCACTGTTATATAGTTAAAGAGTCATAGGAAGGATGTTGAAAGTAATTTTCAACACCTGCCGAAAGACCAACATTACTTCTCTTATGACTAACCTAAAATTTCTTTACATTTTCAAGTTGAAAAGTGAACCAAGTCCTCAGGTAGTGCTGGGCAATCTCTTTGTTTATGAAAACAGCCGAGGATCTGATGTAATGACATTTGAAGATTCATTTTACAGGGTAAAATCAGATGCCAGGCACTCCAATGGACTGTCTGAAAATCTAGTGCAATTGTGGTCCTAATCAATGTGAAGTTTATCCCAGACACCTATGGAATACATATATCAGAGGTGAATATATGCCATAGGAATGCCTTTAGACAAAAGCACTGACAGAAGGCAGAAGGGATGAACAGTTTGTAACTGCCAGGCTCCTTAGCAGGCAGTTCCCTGACTGTATCCCTGCTGCTTACAGTGTAAATGAGAATTAAAACAGCTAGGGATGTCATTAAGGCATCAGCTAGCATGTGAAGGGAAACAGTTTCTGACTGGAAGAGATCACGAGGTACCTCCATATGAATATTTCTTATTCCATTTGGGTTTACTTGCATTTGAGTGGTTGTTTATTGATGTGAGTCTTCAGGATTGGAACCACATGAATCTTTGCTCCTGTAGAAGCTGGGAAGGTATTTTCTTCAAACTTTCAGTCAGGGAAACACAGTGCTGGTACGGAGAGCAAGCTGTCAGGTACCACGATTTCCACATGTACAAGTGTAGCACCATTGCATTGTGCTAGAAGATAAACTCCTTGTCAGGAGTATGGCTCGTGCGGTTGGTCATGGCATGGTTGGGTACTTCCCATGCTGATGAGAAGGCCTGTTCTGAACATCTCCTTAGGCAAAATCCATGTCTAAATGTAGTTAGGGCTAATGTAAGCAGCAGTGCAGACTGGCATGACTTGTTTTGAAGTACATGGTATCTGCTACTACTGGAATGACTTTGAGAGAGCTGCTAGGGTCAGAATTTGACAGCCGAACCTTCTGTTCCAGTCAGATTTCTCTATCAGATATTGAATGTATATTGTTGTTGCTCAACGTGCATTAAGATCTCTTAAACTAATTGCATTTGAGCCTTTTATTTTCATATAAGAAATTGCATTTTTCTAAGTGTTTTACTGTAAGAGTATCCCGCTGTTTTAAAGAGTGTTGCAAGAACACATGGCTGGTATAACTGGCATTTCTGATTATATTTAGTATTATAAATGTTGAAGTTTGACAGTGAAATCTCAAGTATTTTTTAAACTAGTCCTAGAAAATAATTCCAGTTTGCCTTTGGGTAAATAATGTGTTAGGTTTGCGTTAGGCTTCAGCAGTCACATCAGCCTTAAATATGATTCATCTGCACAGATTTTTTCCACATGTTATGCTCTGTGTACATCAAAAGAAACAAAACTAGCTCAGTGATCTGGAGGTAGTATGCACTACACCCATGGATGAGTAGAATTGATTCATGCTACAGTATGCTGAGAAACCTAAGTGGTGTGTGGCGAGCATGTAGATCATGTAATCATGTAACCACACTCATGAATGCTATTCTAGCAGAAAGAATAAGATCTTCCTGGACTTCTGAAGGATGAGAGTAGTGAACATACAATACTTCCAAAAGACAAGTCAGCTCTTAGGAATAAAATGTTTCAACATGAGATAACTAAAATGATATTTATTTTAAGTTTTCCTCTATTTTGTGGTTGACTGTGAAGCTTTTTATTATTTTTTTGTGATTTATTTGCTTATTTATTTGCTTATTTATTTTCTTTCAGAATTAAAGTATCTAAATATTTAGTCAGGTGTCTTGTTTTTTTTTTTTAATTAAAGATTGTGGTTCGATATGTCACTGAATACAGACACTAGTACAACTAATAAGCAAACAAGCTTTTCTGTAAAGGCTTCACTAGACTATCAATCACAAATTCTGGCTAGGAGCTTGTAGCTGTTACTTTTTCATGTCAGTAGTATTAAAAACCCAGGTTTACAGGTTTTAATTAAGCTAATGAAAGGTTGGGTTTTTGTTTGCTTGTTTGTTTTCCTGAAAAATAGATTAAATTGACTTCTGTGTATAGGGGAAAAAAAGATACACATACTTGATTTGGGATAGAAACCCTGTGACTTTGTGCATGTGCGTGTGTGTGCATATGAGAGAGGGAGAAGATCCAGACAGATTACTTCAGCAGTGTAAAAATGCTGAATTAAAAAAAGAAGTGCTGGTGTTTATAGAGAGGCTCGTATTTAACGAGAGCAGTCCTGGAAAGGAATACTCCCAGTAATCTCTCTTTAACAGACTCAAGTGGAAGAAAGCCAAGTTGTTCAGTTGCACAATAGGTTCCAATCATGTGGGAGAGTTCCCAGTTGGGAGTTGAAGACTGAAAACCTGACATGCATAAGTGAATGAAGCTACCCTATGTGATGTGTTGATTTAAGGTTTTCTTCCACCTCCTTAAAAATACAGCTGGGCTTCCGCCTTTGTCTGAGTACTGAAGAGGCGAGACTTTGTGAGACACAAAATTAGTTTAAAATTGACATTTTGGATGTCGGTGATAATTTGTCCTGACATTATGCCTATTGGTTGTGATTGTGACAAGCAGGCTTGATCCAAGCGGGCACTGTAAGAGCCAAATTTAATAGACGACCATTGTAATTTTCTGCCTTGCGGACAGCAGAGACTTTCCAATGTTCCTTCACCACAACAATCAGGGATTACTAAATAACAAGTCCACAGGACTGGGGGAGGATTGAAAGGATTAATGGAGTATGACAAAATTGCACCTGAGGGGGAAAATCTGTAGCAGTTTTTTGTATGGTGACGTGGTGGATCAGGCAAATTGGCAATTGCTACTGATCTTTACACATGCATGTCTTCAAATAAAGTGTGTGAAAGTCAAGCGGATGCAACTGTGTGGCTAAGGCTGTCATAAACATTTATGTCATCAACTGCATAAATCACTTAATGCTATCGTTTTAAGTATTTCTATGATCAACTACATTAAGCATCAGTGGATTGTAGGCACTGTACTAAATCATTTTTTTACTCTGCTATAACCTCTTATCCTGCTAAACTGAATCCTAAAAAAGATTAAAAATGTAGGGTTAGTACAACCCTTCTCTTCAAAGATAATTAAGGAATACAGTTCCTGTTTGGGAATAGTGTTTCCAGCTTTAGAACTCAAATATATATATTTATAT